>NC_089585.1:10805822-11073688 GCF_019320115.1 Miscanthus floridulus
GCAGGCGTCGAAGCTGGAGACGCGGGGGGTGTTGAGTATGATTTTTCTGGTGAACAGAAACACCGTAGCAACCGAGGCGTAGGGTCTGCTAGTTCGTCCAGTTTTACTCAAAGTTTTATGCCCGTATGTCGCGCCCTTAGTTTCAAGCGTACGGAGGGGTCGGGTGAGAAGGATGTCTAGACTGGTAGACATCCTCGGCAGCCCCCGAGTGATGTTCATGTCCCCGCCGTATGACGGGGTCGGAAGCTCGAGAATGAATTTTAACGCGTAAAGTAAGAAGGCAGAGATGCTTATCTTTCTTTGGACGTTCGTTCGTCGTCTCTCCTGGGCCGAATGTCTGGCCTAGGAGATCCGTTAGGGCTCCACTTCACAGAGGTCCTGTCGTCGGATCGTCCCGTGGTCCTGCTTGGGGAGGCGAAGGGTTGTCTGCCCACGTGGGCGCCTTAATTGCCGTGTCTGGAGCGGGTCAGTGGCGGGCCATACCCGGGCAGTGTCCAGTTTGACCGGGGGGGACGCCTCGTCGACCAGGGCGCGTCCTGTCAGTTCCGGCGTGTCCCCTCAGGTATCAATTAGCATTGATTTTGTATTTAAAGAGGAGAAGGGAGAGGGTTTTTCGTCCAACCTTTCACCTTTCCTTAGCTACAGTGGCTCTTCTTTAAATAGGGAGGGGGAGGGGAGTTCTCATCCCACCTCATCTTCTACCTCTGAGCTGTTATCTTTCCTTCTTCTTCCTTTCCGCCGAATGCATCCGTGCGTCGCGGCGGTTCCTGAGTGAGGAAGAGTAATGCCAGAGAGAGAGAAAACTCACAAATCCGCTTGTGAATCTAGAGCATGATGTCGAGCCGGAGGTCATCCAACGTAGATGAGATGGTGTATGCCGCCCTTGGTGAAGAGTCGCTGCTGCCGAAGGAGAAGGGGCGCTGGGGGGCACCGTGCGTCGTCGACTTTGCCATCATTCGCCGTGCTCCTCCTTTGGCGGGAGGGGTTCCCTGCCCTGACGCCGTTGTCAGGGTTGTGGCCGGTGATGATGGTGTAGTCCCCGGACGCCCTGGCGGAGATGTCGCTGTCGGGGTTGCGGTCGTCGACGATGGCGTAGTCCCCAGACGCCCTGGCGGAGACGTCGCTGTCGGGGTCGTGGCCAACGACGATGGCGTAGTCCCCCGACGCCCTGGCAGAGGCGTTGTAGATGACGGTGCCTTCGAGGATCCTGCGAAGCGGCGGGATGTCACCGATGGAAAGCATGGCGTGGCGACCGGGGTAGACGAGCTGGCCCGTGTACACGCCCTGGGCGTCGCCGATGGAGAGCGTGGTGCGGCGACCACAGCAGTACTTGTAGTAAGGCTAAGCAGAGACTGTAATTGAATAACATTGTGGGGAAGCCCCCGAATAAACAGTCCTCTAAATTTACAAGTACATTAGACCTTTTTGTAATGAAATCACTTTGTAAGTGGTGAATTTGTGCAAAAAATGAACAAATTTACATCTTTTGTTTATGGCAAGCAATTTTTTATCTCTCTTTTTGGTAGAAACAGTTTTGGTGCCTTCTGACCCCTCTCACGGTCTAAGTCACAAGAAACTAGGAACATGGGCGAATTAATTCTGATTGAACTGGTGAGCAAAGAGGTTGCAGCCGCTGGGGCGTGGGTGTCCCGCAGTCCTACCAGTTGTATTCAGAATTGGTTCCCAAAATCTTAGCCCTTAGGACTCGTTTATGAGAAGAATGGAAAACTTAGCGAATGTTTGCAAATATAACACAGGAGGTTTTTGCAAGCGAAATACTTGTATTACTCACGTCATATGTCAGCCCCCGAGTGAGGTCTGACCCCTCACGATTTGCAGGGGTCGGAAGTCACTAAGGATCGAGGTTTTGTGACGACAAAGACTGATAAGGAAGAGTATATGCTTATTTTAAGGGTAAAAACGACGTAGCTGCTCAATGTTCTAGGCGTTGGTGAAGACCTTGTCGTTGATGGTTTTCAACCTGTAGGCGCCCGGGCGAAGTACTTCTGCGACGACATAGGGCCCTTCCCAGGGTGGGGAGAGTTTGTGGCGGTCCTTGTTGCTCTGCACAAGACGGAGGATGAGGTCTCCAACGTTGAAGGCTCGACCCCGCACCCATCGGCTGTGGTACCATCGCAACGCCTGCTGGTACTTAGCCGAACGGAGGAGGGCGATGTCGCGGGCTTCATCTAGCTGGTCCATGGCGTTTTGGTGAGATGCTTCGGCCCCCTGTTCGTCGTATGCTCTAATTCTTGGTGCTCCGTAGTCAAGGTCCATTGGGAGAACGGCCTCGGAACCGTAGACCATGAAGAAAGGTGTGTAGCCGGTGGCCCGGCTAGGAGTTGTCCTTAGGCTCCAGAGCACGGCCGGGAGCTCAGCGAGCCAGCGTGCGCCGAACTTGTTCAATCGGTTGAAAATTCTGGGTTTGAGGCCTTGAAGGAGCATGCCGTTTGCGCGCTCGACCTGCCCGTTCATCCGGGGGTGTGCGACGGCTGCCTAATCGATCCGGATGTGTTGCTCATCACAGAATCGAACGAATTTCCTACCGGTGAACTACGTGCCGTTGTCTGTGATGATGGAGTTCGGTACTCCAAAGCGATGGACGATGTCGAGGAAGAACAGCACGGCTTGCTCAGATTTGATCGTGGATATTGGTCGAGCTTCAATCCATTTTGTAAACTTGTCTATGGTGACCAGCAGGTGGGTAAAGCCCCTAGGTGCCTTTTTGAGTGGCCCAACCAGGTCGAGCCCCCAGACCGTGAAGGGCCACGTGATGGGGATCATCTGGAGAGCCTGGGCCAGGAGGTGTGTTTGCCGAGCGTAGTACTGGCACCCTTCGCAAGTGCGTACGATTTGCTCGAAATCGGCTACTGCGGTGGGCTAGTAGAAACCTTGTCGGAATGCATTCCCAACCAAGGTTCTTGGTGCGGCATGATGACCGCATACTCCATCGTGGATGTCGCCCAGCAGGAGTTTTCCCTGTTCGCCAGGGATGCAGAGTTGCAGAATTCCGATGTGACTTCGTTTGTAGAGTTCGCCCTCTACAAGAACGAAGGACTTGGCGCGTCGTGCGAGCCATCAGGCTTCTGTCTTGTCTATCGATAGTATGTCGTGGAGGAGGTAGTCGAGGTAAAGCTTCCTCTAGTCATCGGGAGGGTCGGACTCCACTGTTGGGTCCTCTTCAAGCTCCATGACCTTGGGGTTGGGCGGAGCAGTTGGCGGATCGGCCCCTGGAGTCGGACTAGAAGGGCCATCATTGGCTTGTTCCGACCCCGCGTAGCATACCGAGGGTTTGTGTTGATCACTGGCAAAGACGCCTGTTGGGACTGGCTCTCGGCCGGATGCTGCTTTTGCGAGCGTGTCGGCTGCTTCGTTGAGGCGCCTGGGGATGTGATTGAGTTCAAGGCCATCGAATTTGTCCTCCAGCCATCGGACTTCTTGACAGTATGCCTCCATCTTGGCGTCATGGCAGCATGACTCTTTCATGACCTGGTTGACGACCAGCTGAGAGTCGCCCCTGACGTCGAGGCATCGGATGCCCAGCTCGATGGCGATTCGTAGGCCGTTGATGAGCGCTTCGTATTCTGCAGTATTGTTTGATGAGGGGAAATGGAGCCGAACCATGTACCTCATGTGGACCCCGAGGGGAGATACAAAGACTAGTCCTGCTCCAGCGCCCTTCTTCATCAGCGATCCATCGAAGTACATTGTCCAGTACTCTTGATCGACGGCTACTGGTGGCATCTGGACCTCGGTCCACTCCGCGATGAAGTCAGCCAGTACCTAAGATTTGATCGCTGTTCGGGGGGCATAAGAAATGCCCTGATCCATTAGCTCGAGTGCCCACTTTGCGGTTCTTCCCGTAGCGTCATGGCTACGGACGACCTCACCGAGGGGGAACGACGTCACTACTATCATGGGGTGTGACTCGAAGTAGTGGCGTAGCTTCCTTTTGGTGATGAGGACGGTGTAGAGGAGTTTCTGGATTTGGGAGTAGCGGGTTTTGGAGTCGGATAACACCTCGCTGATGAAATATACAGGGCGCTGCACCCTGAAGGCGTGCCCCTCTTCCTCTCGCTCTACTACTAGGGCGGAGCTAACCACTTGGGTGGTGGCCGATATATACAGTAGGAGGGATTCTCCATTGCATGGAGGAACTAGGACCGGCGGTTTAGTTAGAAATCGCTTAACCATATCAAGCGCCTCCTGAGCCTCGGCCGTCCACTCAAAGCGGTCAGCTTTCTTTAGGAGTCGATAAAGGGGGAGTCCTCGTTCGCCGAGGCGCAAAATGAATTAGCTGAGGGCGGCGAGGCACCCTGTTATCCGCTGAACCCCCTTTATGTTTTGGATCGGGCCCATCCTTGTGATGGCTGATATTTTCTCTGGGTTGGCTTCGATGCCACGCTCAGAGACGATGAAGCCAAGAAGCATGCCCCTCGGGACCCCGAAAACACATTTTTCAGGATTGAGTTTGATGCCGTTTGCCTAGAGTTTTGTAAAGGTTTGTTCAAGGTCGGCGACAAGGTGGTCAGCTCGCTTGGATTTGACTATGATGTCGTCGACATAGGCCTCAACGGTTCACCCAATGAGGTCTCCGAAGCAATTAAGCATACAACGCTGGTACGTTGCCCCAGCATTCTTCAGACCGAACGGCATTGAAATGTAGCAAAATGATCCGAAGGGAGTGATAAAAGATGTCGCGAGCTGGTCAGACTCTTTCATCGCGATTTGATGGTAGCCAGAGTATGCATCAAGGAAACAGAGGGTTTCGCACCCCGAGGTGGAATTGACTATTTGGTCTATTCGTGGCAAAGGAAACGGATCCTTTGGACACGCTTTGTTGAGGCCGGTATAATCGACACACATTCTCCATTTCCCGCTCTTTTTTTGGACAAGAACAGGATTTGCTAACCACTCTGGGTGGTATACTTCCTTAATGAATCCTGCGGCCAGTAGTTTGGCTATCTCCTCGCCGATGGCCCTGCGTTTTTCCTCGTCGAAGCGGCACAGGCGTTGTTTCACCGGCTTGGAGCCCGGGAGGATCTGGAGAGTATGCTCGGTGACCTCCCTCGGGATGCCCGGCATATCCGAGGGTTTCCACGCAAAGATGTCTTTGTTGGCGCGGAGGAAGTCGACGAGCGCGCTTTCCTATTCGGAGGAGAGCGCGGTCCCGATATGGACTTTTTTGCCCTCGGAGCTGCTAGGATCCAAGAGGACCTCCCTGGAGCCTTCTGCCGATTCGAACGATCCGGACGACCTCTTTGCGTCGGGTGTCCCTTCAATGACCTCGTCCCTGAGGGTGGTGAGCTCTTCGAAGGCGATGACTGCGGATGCGTGTCCGCAGCATTCGACTTCGCACTCATAAGCGCGCTGGAAGGAGGTGCCGATGGTGATGACCCCGCGGGGGCCCGGCATCTTCAGCTTCAGTTACGTATAATTGGGAACAGCCATAAACTTCGCGTAGCATGGTCATCCCAGAATGGCGTGGAAAGTCGCCGGGAACCCCACTACATCGAAGGTGAGGGTCTCAGTCTAGTAATTGGACCGATCCCCAAAAGTGATGGGCAGGTCGATCTGCCCTAGTGGCACGGCTTGCCTACTAGGCACGACGCCATGGAAAGGTGCTCGGATGGGACAGAGGTTCGTTCGGTCGACGCCCATCTCGTCGAGCATCTTGGCGTACATGATGTTGAGGCCGCTGCCCCCATCCATCAGCACTTTGGTGAGCCGCTTTGGACCGACGATCGGATCGACGACAAGTGGGTACCTTCCCGGGTGTGGGACGGCATCCGGATGGTCGGTCTGGTCGAAGGTTATGGTGGATTCCGACCACCGGAGGAAGGCTGGCGTGGCCGGTCCGGCGGTATAGACCTCGCGACGCGCGACCTTCTGGCGGCGCCTGGAGTCATAGGCCGTTGATCCTCCGAAGATCATGAGGGCGCCGGTCGGCGTTGGGAAGGCATCGTCCTTCTCCTCTGTGTCGTCAGTGGTGGGAACAGGTTCCTTCCCCTGCTCCCCCTTGTTAAGGCCCCCGGCCAAGTATTTGCGCATAAGGCCGCATTCCTTGTATAGATGCTTGGCCGGGAAGGCGTGGTTCGGGCATGGCCCCTCGAGCATTTTCTCGAAGTGGTTCGGAGTGCCCTCCGTGGGCTTCCAGCCACCTTTGCGGTCGGCAGTGGCCACGAGCGAGTTGTTGCGCCGTTGCTTCTTATTTTTCCCTTTGGCGGGACGGTTGGAGGCGCCTTCGCCGGCGTCCTCGTCCCGCCTTGTCTTTCCGTCGGACCGATCAAAGATGGCTTCGACCGCCTCCTCTCCAGAGGCGTGACTGGTGGCAATGTCCAGGAGTTCCTTAGTAGTTCGCGGGCCCCTGTGTCCTAGCTTGTGGACCAGGGATTCGCAGGTCGTCCCGGACAAAAAGGCTCCTATCACATCAGCGTCGGTGACGTTCGGGAGCTCTTTGCACTATCGAGAGAAGCGCCGGATGTACCCGCGGAGGGTTTCATCGGCCTTCTAGCGGCAGTTCTTGAGGTCCCATGGGTTTCCATTGCGTTTGTACGTGCTCTGGAAGTTGCCCACGAAGATCTCCATCAGATCCGCCCAACTCTGAATAGCATTGGACGGTAGGTGCTCTAGCCATGCTCGCGCCGAATCGGCCAAGAACAGCAGGAGATTGTGAATAATGAAATTGTCATCACTCGCACCACCGGCCTGACATGCAAGCCGATAGTCTTCGAGCCAAAGCCTGGGATTTGTTTTGCCAGAATATTTAGGAATGTTGGTTGGCGGTCGATACCTTAGGGGGAACGCAGCGTTGAGGATGTGTCGGCCGAAGGCCTAAGGGCCTGGTAGGCCGGGGCTTGGGCTTCGGTCCTCGTTGCTGTTGTAGCGTCCGCCACGTCGGGGATGATAGCTGCGGCGTGCTGCTTCTCCATCGTCGCCGTGGGCGCATCTCCGAGCGTCGATGATGCTGCGTACGTCGCGGTCACGGCCGAGGCGTTGATGCACTGGGACGGCGGAGGGCTGCCTGCCGCCCGGCGGTGTTTGGTGGACGGACACGTCCTTGGTGGGACGCACTAAGGGCGCGCACTGGCTAGTGTCGGGTTCACGTCGTCGGGACAACGAACTTTCCGCCTGCTGCGCCGCCGCCCACTCGAGCAACGTGCGAATTTCTCGGCGGGCGCGGCGATCTTCGGACGTCGTGGCCTCCGGAAGGCCATGCAGCAAGGCGGTTGCTGCGGCGATGTTCTGACTGGCTCGGGCAAAGTGAAGAAGGGCCCCATCATCGGTGAGGATCCTTTGGTGTACGGTGCGGGCCGTGGCGCGCGCGCCCCCTGTCTTTGCGGTGTTCAATCTCGCGATTGATGTCCGCGTACTCCCGGACGAGCCCTTGCCCGGCCTCATCGATCTCTTGCTGGCGGGCCCTCAGCTGCTCCATCCTTAGGCAAGATGGGGCGGCCGTCTCTTCCCTGGATCCGTCGTCAGGGTTGTTTGTGGGGGTGACCTCTTCCCCGGAGACACTTTCGACGTGACCCTTGGGGGTCTGCGTCATGAAGCATTCCCGAGAAGGGTGGTGGCTCCCCCTACTAGAACCCGAGCTGGAGAACGATCCTGGCTCCTTGTTGAGGAGCCTGTAGAGGGTCTCCGTATCATGCTCAATCGTCCCCACGAACTCGATGTCCGTGGGTGATTGAACCATATGTAGCGCCAGAAGGCGGCCAGCGGTCGCCGCAGCGTTGCGGAGACCGAACGGAAATGCTGTCGGGGCATTTCGTACGGACCCTTCCGGACACAAGGTGGCGTTGTGAGAGGCCTCCCTTGATGACTGGACTCCCAGGGAGTTGCCCGGCGGGCCCTCGAGCCTAAGACGGCTGAGGTTGATGGAAGGGAGAGATGGGGTGGCTGAGTGAGTCAGCGCCAGCTCTCCTCCTAGTGTGATGATGAAATCTAGATCGCTGAAACACACGTGTGCGCCTGGGGCCCAGGTGATTGCGTGGGTGGCCATCCGAGGCCTGATTTGGAACGCGCAAGTTCCCCTACCTGGCGCGCCAACTGTCGGTGTTTCGTACAAGCACCGGCAAGTAAATTTATAGTAATGCGCGTTAGGCTCGGATGGTGCGCTAAAGGACACAAGATTTATACTGGTTCGGGCCGAATGTTCCTACGTCCAGTTTGTTGCTGCTCGTGTTATTAGCACCGTGAACGGTTTGTAGTAAGGGATACAAACGATCGAGAGAGGGACTGGTCCCAAGTCTCTGACGGAAGGGTTGAGAGGAGGTCAAGAGCTTCATAGCAGCTTGACTATGTGTATCTCTGCGTGGTCTTGTTCCGTCCCCCTTTTATGGGAGAAGCGCATCCCCTTTTATAGATGAAGGGGCTGGCTTTACAAGGATGAGGGCTCTATCTAATCTTGTGGCTTACGTCTACCCTGGCCTGGTCCTTCATTCTGATGAGTGCGAAGGAAGATAAGTGCCTACAACACTGTCGATGTCTCTGTAGAATGTCAGGTTGATTACAGAATGCTGCCCTGCACAGGGTATGGGCTATAGTACAGTGGTTTTGACTTATTAGCCTTTCCCAGCCTTGCTCCGCACGCCTTCTGGTTCCTATGAGTCTTCGTTGGAGGGGCGAGGGGTCGGGGTCCGGAGTAACGCCGTGGTCAAGGCCTTCTGACTTGGCGGACCTGAGGGGTCAGGAAGCGGGCGCCGCTCCCTCGGGTCCATAGCGTGGTGACGGAATACCCGTCGTTCGTGGAGATAGCAAATCTTCTTCTGGAGTGTAGCGGTTGTCGTATATCTTCGTCAGGTTCCGTGTCCCAGGGCTAAAAGCGGCGCCTACAACTCTATAGAGCGAGGAGCATGCCCCTGTACAACCTTTCGGGCCCTGCGGCGCCTAGAAGGGTCTAAAGCACCCGTCCCGTCATCCCCTGGCAGTACTTTTCCTACCAGGGCGCAGGGTATGGTTCTTGGAGCCACGGTTGACCCGAACGTCTTGTCTTGCCCGGTCCCTATCATCTTGAGGGAACGGGGAGAAGTGGTCAGGTAAGGTGAATCCAGTCTTTAGATATGGAGCAGGGTGAGGCTCGTTCCTTGCCGTCGGGCGAAACGGAGACCAATCCCTATCTCCTGGGCGAGACCGACCCTGCCCCTCCGGGGTCGGGCGAGGCAGAATCTATCCCTCAGCCCTCGAGCGAGACCGAGCCCTCCCTAAAGGCATCGGGTGAGACAGAGACTAGCCCTGAGCCCTCGGGCAAGGCAGAGCCACCTCAAAGGCGTCGAGCGAGTTGGAGTCTATCCCTCGGCCCTCGGGCGAGATCGAGCCTGCCCAAAAAAGGCGTCGGGCGAGACGGAGACTAACCCCGAGCCCTCGGGCGAGGCAGAGCTATCTTAAAAGGCGTCGGGCGAGGCGGAGTCTATCCCTCGGCCCTCAGGCGAGACCGAGCCCACCCCAAAGGCGTCGGGCGAGGTGGAACCAAGCTCCTGTCATTCGAACAAGGGGTGAAACAGCGCTCTTATGCGTCCAGAAGTTTTTAACGTTCGGTGGTTATTGGTTCCACCTTCTGGGGTACCCCGGTATTAGGTCCCCGACACTACCCCTTGCCCGAACCCCCTTCGATGCCGACAGCTCCAGGTGGCCGCCCATGCGCCACCCCACCTAGGCCGCTCCACGTCAGCACCCACAAACAAACGCAAACCCACACCACTCATCGTGTATGAGTCCATAAATCATGCTGAACAAAAAATATCAATTTAACTTTGCAGTGGTTCATTTGTTTCAACATCATATATGTACAAGGTACATATTTGTTTAAATAAAGGTATGTAGATGACACATATGCCCTCATCAAAAGTAAATTGGTTCTAGCCACAAGCCACCCCAAGGAGACATGCATATAACTGGAAATACACCTGATAAAAAGGACACTATTAGATGACAGCCTGCTATCCAAATTTTCAATGCTCAGTGTCTATACTTTCTTAAGATTAACTTGTGCACAAATACTCAAATATCACGTAGACATAGTTACATACAGATAGAAAGATTTGACAAAAAAGTATCTAAAATAATTTGTCGCGCATCTAAACCGTCTATGCATCACTTCAAAAACAAGATGTAGCACAAAATTGCTACTCAACAAGGGCAATAGGAGGCTCGATCATCCTCCTCCTTTGATTCCATTGAACCCTACAAATTTGACCAGAGAGATTCAGAACAAAAGAAATAGAATCCATGAAACTAAACCTACATGGTCAGAGTTTTGGCTGAATTCAAGAGTTTGCCTGGCACATCTAGTCAGTGGACCATATTAGCAGTTAAATAGACTATCAAATGTCAGGTACAAGACTCTAGAACTCTTGTTTTCAAAGGTGGATTGATGTTGGAAGATTCCCATTTAGATTCTTGACTCTATTTCAGCTACGAAGATAGGAAATTACAGAACAATGAAACATAATGGTTTTCAGGTTTCAACATGTTGGACCAAATTTAAACAAAGAGTGAGAATAGAACAAGCTGTGTGGCATGATGGAATTTGCTGCAGTTTTGCACTAATGCTAGGAATGAAGGCGGCTTTGTTCTGCTGCAAGGCATAGCAATTCAGATCCATTTTTTAATCGCCTTTCATTTATTATATTTTGATAAGCATACTATATGAGATATGACAATGTTTCATGGAACCTGCAGTGTCTCCAAGATGTGGATCACTAGATCTGTTGAACCATACGACATGTACCAGCCATCTGGAGACCATTATTGGTTAGCCAGAGCTGACTGGGACTTGCTGCTCTCTTGCTTCCAACCAAATGCATGAACCTCAATTTTCGTAAGCCTGACATCCAACAGAAGGTGCATTTGCAACCAGGATAGCTAGAGCTTCCTTTGTCTCCTCTCTGAGTTTTCGCGCTTCTTAGCTTCCCTCAGATCACGGAGAAACTGATTCATAATGATATGATCCCATTTTTTATTGAAAGAATCCAACTCATAAGAAATATTTTGGACAACCTTGAGTATCAAATCTTCTGCAAGATATAAGTCGTACTGAAATTTTGATTCAGAAAGCTGAAGAAATATAAACGCATCTAAGCAGTTCATTTTAGCACTGTGAAGACTAATTAAGATAGTACTGCAGCAGCAAGGGAATTAATGAAGCGGACAACAACAAAAAGCATCTTGTATGGTTGCATAAGGAATAATAATGTACATGACAAATAAAAACTTACCATATCTCTGCTTCATAGAAATAACACCATCGAGTAGTCTGCGTTGCAAATAAACTATTTCACATTCTATTCATCATCAGGTGAATGCTTGAGAGTATCTGATGACTTTGCTTTACAGACTTGATTCAGGGCAGCTTTGTCTGCTAATTACCCAAATTTTGCTGATGAACCACCAAGGTCCTCATCATGAAGAGAGCAAGATAATAACTCTTCTACTCAAATTGGTAGAAAATAAAGTTGATCTTTTAGATGTGAAAAAAGAAACTGGCAATGGATTCTGTTTAATTGACAGGAAGGAGGCAGCAGGAATTTACCATCATAACCATTTTTCTGTATTAGTTTGCTCCAAGTTATTAATCCACAAACCTTGCAACCTTTTCTCAATGACAGGATGAATATAGCAGCAGTAACCATCCATGCTACATGGGGAAAAAGCAAGATTAAGTTATTTATCCATTCAAATGAAATACTGCCTGTAATAATGCCTGAAAAAGCAGGATTATAGCATGGATGTTCATCAAGGACAGTAGAACAAAGCTTATCCGCAAGAGCTCTGTAAACAATAGAACTGCATTTTTAGTTAAATGACAATAGTACAAGATTAATTACTCGTGAAGAAAACGTTTGGAGCATTTTCAAAGCTGCCACTCTAATTCAGACCCAAATGAAAGGAAACAGTGAAATTCATATCAAATTCACAAAAAAACAACGAGAAATTAAAACTTGTACCATATATTTACCTTGAGGCATTTCAGTGAATACTGGTGGGCATCATCCCTGTCAACCTTTATGCCATACTTCACAAATACAATCTGAGTATGAAATTCACAAGCCCTGAATCGCTGATACCCTTCGCGACAGAACATGACAAGCAGGTGAGCAAGCAAAATCGGCAACGACAAAACACACACACCAGATCGGATGTCCCTGCCCTGGCATCCTTTGGTATTCCATCTCTCTGTGAAGGGGATAAGGGAGGACATCATGGAAGAGAAATTAGGAATCACGAGGTGCTGACCTTGCCAGTCGAGGTATCGAGGTAGATCGAGATCGCTGGAGCGCAGAGGAGGTGCATCGGGGCTGGACAGTGGTGGCATCGTCATTGTCATCTACAATGCGATCGTCATCCACGACGGGTGTGGACGTCAGCACCCTCCATCCCCAAATCCATGACAGGAGGATAGGCACTTGCGTCCGATGAGACAGCCGCGCTCGAGGGCTCGAGGCGCTCCCGCTCTCGGAGGAGCTCGTCCTCACCGTGCTGCCGCGTCCTCCCCCACGGGCGGAGATGCGGCAGGTGTTAGCGCAGGCGTGGGCGGTGGGGGCTGGCCAAAGGGCGCGCGAGCGCCAGGCGGCTAGAGGCCACGACGGCGGGCGAACGTGGCAGCCCGTGCACGCCCATGGCGGCGTCGGCGAGTCTATGGGCTCCTCGTCCTCCATAGCCACACCGCTGTCGTGAGCGTGATTTCAGGCCGGGACAGGCGCCTTTCATCTGGAGTCACAGGATTGCATCGTGTGGGTAGAGCGATGACTCGCGGTATTGCACGGGGAGAGGCAGACCCAAAACAAATGTCGCACCAAAAAGTGTCCACGCTTTGTTCTTTTTAGTTGTAGTTGTACTAGGTAAATGACCGTGCGTTGCAACGAGAACACATAATACCACGATAACATATGTATGAGCGTGTGTTATACTGTTATGTAAAATAGATACCGCAGTCATAATGTTCTAATCAATATTACATAAGTCTTCATGAAAGATAGATAGTTAACATATAACTCTAAATTTGAATACAAAACTAAAACATCAACCAGGGGAGTCTACAAAAAATAGCCATGAATTAGAGTTGCTTGTAGAATAACCACTGAGGTACATGTATGCGAAGTATTTAAATAAGAAGAATAACAAACATATTTCTTCTTCTGGCCCACTATGAGCCTTCTGTAGGGTACGATACTCGATGACTTCTTACATACTAACTCCTTTCTTTAGAATATCCATGTGCCACCCAAGCTCACCCTTAGGGAAGAATAGAGGGTATGAAAGAGCATCGTAACATCCATGATATGAGCGGATGCTGTGTCTGCTTCTATCTTTCCCATGTAGGACAACACTATTCTAGAACTAACCAAGGAGTTTGCTTCCCTCGATCCAAACAGCAGCCACCTATGAAGTTGACGGTATATTGTATTTTCTCTGGTCCAGCCTCTGGTCAAGGTTTAGTGTGACATGATAGTCCTCGAGGTGGTGAGCCTAGCCCACACTCCTAAGATGTTGTGAGTATGGGTTGTCACGAAGGATGGCCACAAGCCTCCTAATGACTTCCTTGTCTTTTTGGCACTTCTCTTCACGACATCGTCGATAGCGGTGCTCAAGGCTTGGATCATCGTCGTAGAAGTAAAGCTCGAGATGTCTTGGCTCCTTACCCTCTTGTCTGCCAAATGACCTTATGTTGTGATAGATCTGGCCATTTGCACGAAAGGTGTACATGCCACTGTTCTTCCAGCTTGCAGTAGCGCTATCGAGGTGACAATATAGAGAAGTGAAAGAGAAATGACCATTGAAAAACCTAATATTGTTACGAAAGTGCCTAGCATCTGTGTCATTACTTGACCAAAGCCTCGTAAGCTCATTAGGTACGTTTAGTTCATTGAGCTCGACCTTTCCGTCGTGACAACAGAACCCACATGGTTCATGCTCAAACCTTTTCGCATCATAATGCTCGCAATTTGCAACAGGTTTTAACATATGGGTATCTGTAGGCATGTTACTATACACCTCATCATATCGGTTAGGTACTTCAAGGATAGAAGTCGTGTCTTCCTCAAGGTCATTGTCTTGGACATCATCATCATCTTCCTCTTCTGAAATAGCATTTAAGCCGTAATAGTTTAGATAAAGTAGTGGAAGATTTGATTTATATTCGATCTTTCATACAAATACCTTGCCCAGCGAACAGGTATCCCTCATCCTCTTTGTCATCCTCTTCAAATATATCTCCCTCATCATCATCTATGGCCATCAAAGATACATGAGTTAGTAGAACTATGGGTAAAAATAAACAAAGGAGTTCAAATAGTTTAAAGAATGTTACAAAATAGTGTAAATTACCACTGTCATCAAATAGTGGTGTCATCGGTGCATCTGATGCAGGCTAAGGGCTAGGTCCTGTCCTTTCTGATAATCATGTAATGACCATGGTTGAGTTAGGTATAATATGGTATACAATATAGGTCACCTAAATGGGGTCATGAGGCATTAGTATTTATCATTGTTGGCCAGGACTGATTAAGGCAAGGGTGTGTTATCATTCGGGTATTCTTCAGCCATGCATTCACAATCATCAAACAGTGGTGCCATCAGTGTGGATGATGTAGCCTGAATGTTGGGTCCTGCCCTTTCTGTTAATCACGGAATTACCATGGATCGGTTAGGTATAATATGGTATATAGGTCCCCTAAATGGGAAAATGAGGCATCGGTATATACCTTTGTTGGTCATGACTGATTGAGGCAAGGGTGTGTTAGCACCCACTCGGTCTTCAGCCATGCAGTCACCATCTTTATTAGATGCCCTTGTGTTCGAACCAATGCGGCCCTCAAACATCGTGTTACGACGCGTTAACAACGCATGTCTTTGTCCAGATGGAACATGTGATCTTTGTGTCATATGGCCAGACAGCAACTCATCGCATCCTTCATTATAGGCCTCCACATGAGGTGGAGGAATATAAAGAGGTGTTGCACTAGACTCTGGGATAACCCAATCACTGGATTTCACCATGGATCCATGAGCTCCAGATGCGCTTACAGTGGGCCACACAAGCTCAGGAACAAATAACGGGTTCTCCATGGTGATAGAATCCCGGTGTAGGGTGTCCTTTTGCACCTCCCTTCATCTTTTATTACCCGCTACTTTGACCTCCTTTCGCCCAGGCGCCCTATAACTTTTTCGTTGTTGTTCGCATCTAGCCTCCCTCTGTTCTGGTGTCATATTTACATATCGTTCCCTAAAGTACTGTTGACATGATTTATCAAAAGTAGCATAGGTACCACAATCATGACTCAAATTGGTGTCCACACAGTCTTTTGTACATGGTGTTTTATTCAAGTCAATGATGCTACTGTTATCTACACTCATCACCGAGCATTCACCTACATAAGAAATTTTGTTCATTATTATGAGGTGACACCATTATCCTAGACAACACCACA
Organism: Miscanthus floridulus; assembly: GCF_019320115.1. Taxonomy (NCBI): domain Eukaryota; kingdom Viridiplantae; phylum Streptophyta; class Magnoliopsida; order Poales; family Poaceae; genus Miscanthus; species Miscanthus floridulus. The sequence continues at coordinate 10,821,251 of NC_089585.1, forward strand.
CACACACATATATATATATATATATATAATTCACACAGGTTGGTACGACTGGTTAATATGGAGCCAATCATTATTCTCGGTGTCAACTGTGTTTTCAATGTCGGTTGCAACGTCACCATCTACAAACAAGTTGCATGCTATTTTAGATTATTAATATTAAACACACGGGCATTACTAGTAGTGTGCCATAATAAAGCTAAGAATGTCACCTATAGATAGTTTATCATTTTTAGAATTGGCTTTTTTCTTGTGATATGCTTCACATCGCTTTCTATTAATTTTGCTCCGTTGTTCTTCAGTCATTGCCGCATGACGCTCCGCAAGCCTTGCTCTGTCCCTTTGATATGACCACATCATCAACCAACATGTTACAACCTCCAATTCAAGTAACACCAACTCAAGTATCACCTACATCGACACCAGCCCAAGCCTTTGGTAGCCCAATTACACGTAGTCGAGCAAAGAAGCTACAACAAGAGGTGAACGCGCTACTTTATGAAGTTCAATTTAATATTAATGAGAATTATATACTATCTAAGTCATGCACGTTGTTGTTGCTCAGGGTCACTAAAGAGAATGGCAAGAACACACAAGGTGATGACCACAGAGAAGAACCACACTCGAACCAGACCAGTCCTGCAGAACAGTCGAAAAGAAATATTCATAACTTTTGATTTCCAGAGGCTATGAAGGTGAATGAGCACATTTTGGAAAGCTTGTCGAGTCTACTTTCCAATGATGCTAATGCTGACCAGTTTGGACTTCTAACAAATGAAATCCGACCAGCTTAGTACATACTAGTCAGACCTCTTGAAACTGATAGAACTGTCAAGAAGAAAATATCATAACTTTTTATTCCCGAAGGCTATGGAGGTCAATGAGGACTTTTTGGAAAGCTTGTGAAATCTAGTTTCTAATGCTTCAAGGCCGATCAGATCCAACCAGTTTTAGTGTAGATCCGACCAGTTTAAGTGCAGACTGCTCAGAGGGTTAACAGTCTTCTTAGGACATGATATTGGTACAACTTCTCATATTAAATTGTACCATTCTACAATGTTTCGTGGTGCATGCTATACATGGTGTGAAACCTTATCAAGTTAGCTTTCCAACGCAACCAACAACATGTCATTTGGATTTTCCAAGATGGAGTTATTGCCAAAACACTGAAGACTGCGCAGAAGACCAACAGCCACGCGGAAACTACTCAGAAACTCATTTCGTGGAAGCTTGTTCACATAGCCTACCCTTTCTTTTCCTTTTTGTGTTTATACCTATCTAGGAGGGATATTCCTAGTATAAATATCCATATACTCCTAAGCAAAAGGAGACTTTTGATAATCTAAATACAGAACCCCCTTTTGTTCAGCTGTGTGCTAACAAATATTGAGAGTGATCTCTACCCCTTTGCTCTTGTGATTTCCTTCGTGGGATTTACAGAAGCGATGACTTCATCCGCTCCCAATTGGTGCTCCTACTCCCTTCGAGGTTTACCTTGATTGATTGTAGGTTGTGTTGGTTGGTTTCTTGAGAGTGTGGTTGGGCGAATCCTCGATTCAGGTTGTCGGTTAAAGACGGTGGTTGGCTTCGAGTTTTATTTGCCAGGTTGCACTAGTTATCGCTGCCTGCAGCAAGTTATCCAGGACGTGTGTTTAATCTATTTACATCATTCATATCCTATGGTCAGCACTAGGCAGAGAACTTCTAGTTTGGATTGTTATTTAACTTTACAACAACTAGATTTCAGATTGCATTCCTTGTGTATCACTCCCTACCAAGCTCCACATACAAGCCATCGTAATCGGTACTCTCTGGTCTTGTATTCGCCTAGCCATCACTTTCGTTACCACCACACGCTGTTTTCCCTGTAACCCACAGGGACTTCATAAGAGTTTCGGTTGGTATGAGAGGTGAGGTTGTGAGAGCTACCAATTTTTTTTTATATTCCATAAATACCTATTGTTCATTTTTAGCTAACCTTACATAGGAGATGGGTGATATAGAAGATTGTGTTACTATGGCACAATTTAATGAACTCCGGCAAAGCATGGAAGAGAAGCAAGATCGATTGACCCGAGATCTTCAGGCTCTTTTGACTGAAATCAGAGGGCGTCGTCAACCTCATGATGGTGCAAGCCACCATGGTGAAGATGGAGAAGATAGTGATGGAAGAGTTGCTGCTAGAAGAGCAAGAGAACAAGAAAGGAGAAACCAAGGTGCTGCACATGGTAGAGGAAGAGGATGAGGTCGAAGAAATGATGACCATGATGAATCTGAAGATGTGGATGAAGATAATCATTCCCAATATCGTGGTGGTCGCCGACATCATAGCAGAGGCAACCATGAGGAGAGGTTTGGCAAACTAAAATTTACCATGCCAAAATTTGATGGAGGATCTGATCCTAAAGCTTACTTCACTTGGGAGTTGAAGGTGGACAAGATATTTCACTTGCATAATTATTTAGAGGAGAAAAAATTAGCCATGGCATCTCTTGAGTTTGATGGATATGCTCTAATATGGTGGGAACAACTTCTGCGTGATCGAGAAGAAGATGGAGAAAACCCTATCGCAACATGGGATGAGATGAAGCGAGAAATGACAATTCGTTTTGTGCCGAAGCACTATCGGCGTGATCTTTTTGATAAATTGCAGAATCTGAAGCAAGGAAGCCTCTCTGTTGAGGAGTATTATAAAGAGATGGAGAAGGCTATGATTAGAGCCAATGTGTATGAAGATGAAGAGCAAACTATTGCACGTTTCATGGCTAGGTTACATCACAATATCCAGCGCATTGTTGAGTTTCAGCCGTACCGTCATCTTATTGATTTGGTACATCAAGCAACTAAAGCTGAACGTCAATTGCAGCAAGATGCTAAGAACAGCAAGCCATTGTCATATGGCACGAGGACTATGTCAGGAGGCAAGTCAATCTCGAGGTTTACTGCTACACCCTCATCAGCGAAAAGCTCAAGTGGAGACTTACATTCTAATGTGCAGGGTGTTTTTAGAGGGAAGAATGCTGCTGCCCAAGGCATGAGCTCTAAACCATCAGCATCCACCACTACTTCAGTGGGTTCTACAGCCAAGAGTAGTGGGATTCAATGCTTCAAGTGTGGAGGTCGTGGGCATGTAATCAAGGAGTGTCCGAATAATCGTGTGATCATTGTGAAAGACAATGGAGAATATGAATCAGCTAGTGAAGAGGAAGTTGAGGAAGAGTATGATGATGAGGCTCATGAAGATGAGGAACATACTAGATGTGAATTTGAGCAAGGTACTGCTCTTGTGGTGGCTCAAATTTTGAGCGTTCAAATGAAGGAAGCTGAAAATGGACAGCAACATAATTTTTTCAAACCAGAGCTAAAGTGCAAGATAAAGGTAGTCAAGGTGATCATTGATGGTGGGAGCTGCCATAATCTTGCTAGTCGTGAGATGGTTGACAAGCTTGGTTTGAAACTACAGCGGAACCCTCATCCATATCATGTCCAATGGTTGAATGATTCAGGAGATATTAAGATTGGATATAGAGTAAAGGTTCCATTCAAAATTGGTGAATATGTTGACACAGTAGAGTGTGATGTGGCACCGATGTCTGTGTGCCACTTGCTGCTTGGAAGACCTTGGCAATATGATCGATATACTTAGCATTGTGGGAGAACAAATCAGTACACACTAGATTTGAAAGGAAATAAGTTTGTACTCAAGCCTATGATGCCTCAACAAATCATGGCTGAGCACTTACAAAAGCAAACTGAAATTAGTCTGGCAAGTGAAGGAAGAGAAGAGCAAAAGAAATTGAGTGCCATCCACAATTCGGTGAGTGAATGCCACAAGCCAAATTTGAGAGATAAAAAGAAAGGAGAGGGAGAGCATCTAGTTATGCTAGCCACAAAATCTGAGCTAAGAGAAGTGAGGAAAACCCAGATCAAGTGCTCTTTGTACTTATGTGCAAAGACATTTTAATTTCACCTAATGATATCACCTCTCTTCCTAGTGTTGTGTCTCATCTTTTGCAGGACTATGAAGACATTTTCCAAAAGAAACACCGGCTGGACTACCTCCCATTCATGGAATTGAACATCAAATTGATCTCATTCCAGGGGCTGCACTCCCTAACCGTCCACCATACCACACCAATCCTAAAGAAACAAAAGAAATACAAAGGCAAGCACAAGAACTTCTTGATAAAGGTTTTGTTCGTGAAAGCTTAAGTCCTTGTGTTGTTCCTGTGATATTAGTACCTAAAAAGGATGGTTCTTGGAGGATGTGTGTTGACTGTAGAGCTATAAATAATATCACTATTCGCTATCGTCATCCTATTCCACGGTTAGATGATATGCTTGATGAATTGAGTGGTTCCATAATATTTACTAAAATGGACTTGAGAAGTGATTACCATCAAATTAGAATGAAAGCGGGAGATGAATGGAAAACTACATTTAAAACTAAATTTGGGCTGTATGAATGGTTAGTTATGCCTTTTGGTTTGACTAATGCCCCTAGTACTTTCATGAGATTAATGAACCATGTCCTGCGAGCTTTTATTGGAAAATTTGTTGTTGTCTACTTTGATGATATTCTAATTTATAGCAAGCCTGTTGGAGAGCATATGAAACACATTCGACAAGTCTTGGATGAGCTTAGAAAGGAGAAATTATTTGCTAATCTTGAGAAGTGCAGTTTTTGCACAGACCATGTTGTGTTTCTTGGCTTTGTTGTATCAGGAAAGGGCATAGAAGTAGATGAATCAAAGGTGAAAGCCATCAAGGATTGGCCAGCTCCTACGAATGTAAGTCAAGTAAGAAGTTTTCATGGCCTTGCTGGTTTTTATAGGAGATTTGTGAGAGATTTCAGTACCATCACTGCTCCTTTGAACGAATTGACAAAGAAAGGGGTTGATTTTAAATGGGGGAACTCACAAGAAACTGCTTTTCAAGAATTAAAGAAACATTTGACTGAAGCACCATTACTTGTTCTTCCTGATTTCACTAAAACTTTTGAAGTAGAATGTGATGCTAGTGGAATTGGGATAGGAGGAGTTTTAATGCAACAAGGAAAACCAGTAGCATATTTTAGTGAAAAATTGGGAGGTGCCCATTTAAATTATTCTGTGTATGACAAAGAATTGTATGCTTTGGTGCGTGTACTTGAGACATGGTAGCACTACTTATGGCCAAAGGAGTTTGTTATTCATTCCGATCATGAAGCTTTGAAGTACTTGAAGGGACAAGCTAAGCTGAACTGTAGCCATGCCAAGTGGGTTGAGTTCATCGAAACATTTCCATACATTGTGAAATATAAGAAAGGTAAGGACAATGTGGTTGCTGATGCTTTGTCTCGAAAGAGTGTGTTGTTAAATCAACTTGAGGTCAAGGTGTTGGGTCTTGAAAGTTTGAAAGGTTTGTATAATAATGATCCTGAATTTTCAGAACCGTATAATCATTGTAAAGATGGAAAAGGTTGGGAAAAATATCACATACATGATGGATTTCTGTTTAGAGCTAACAAGCTTTGTGTTCCAAATTCTTTTGTTAGATTGTTTTTGTTGCAGGAATCACATGGAGGTGGACTAACATGTCATTTTGGACAGAAGAAAACATATGAACTGCTAGGTGATCATTTCTATTGGCCTAAGATGAGGAGAGATGTCATCAGATTTGTGGAACGATGCATCACCTATCACAAAGCTAAGTCAAAACTAAATCCTCATGGCTTATACACTCCTTTACCTGCTCCTAACATTCCTTGGGAAGACATAAGCATGGATTTTATTTTAGGGTTACCTAGAACTCAGAGAGGAAAGGATTCTATATTTGTTGTGGTTGATAGATTTTCAAAGATGGCTCATTTTATCCCCTGCAACAAGAGCGACGATGCTTCACATGTTGCTAATTTATTTTTCAGGGAAATTGTGAGGCTACATGGGATGCCCAGGACCATTGTGTCTGATCGTGCTGTCAAGTTCATGAGCTATTTTTGGAAAACATTATGGGCTAAACTTGGAACCAAGCTCTTGTTCTCAACAACTTGTCACCCTCAAACCGATGGACAAACTGAGGTGGTAAATCGTACATTGTCAATGTTGCTGCAAACCATGGTGAAAAAGAACTTGAAGATTTGGGAGGATTGCTTGCCACATGTGGAGTTTGCTTATAACAGGGCAGTACACTCTACCACTAACTTGTGTCCTTTTGAAATCGTATATGGTTTCAAACCTATTGCTCCGATCGATTTGTTGCCCCTTCCATTGCAGGAGAGAATCAACATGGAAGCTTCCAAGCGTGTTGCATATGTAAAGAAGATACATGAGAAGACCAAGGAAGCAATCGAACTAAGTGCTAAACGCAAGTCTACAAGTATTAACAAACATAGGAAGAAAGTGTTATTCGAACCAGGGGACTTGGTGTGGATACATTTGCGCAAGGATCGCTTCCCTGATAAGCGCAAATCCAAATTGTTGCCTCGAGGAGATGGACCATTTCGTGTTCTTGCAAAGATCAATGATAATGCATACAAGATAGATCTTCCAGCAAGCTATGGTGTGAGTACGACCTTCAATGTTGCTGACTTATCGCCATTCATAAGAGAAGACACTTTAGAGTCGAGGACGACTCCTTTTCAAGAGGGGGAGGATGATATGACCATGTCATCAACCAACATGTTACAACCTCCAATTCAAGTAACACCAACTCAAGTATCACCTACATCGACACCAGCCCAAGCCTTTGGTGGCCCAATTACACGTAATCGAGCAAAGAAGCTACAACAAGAGGTGAACACGCTACTTTATGAAGTTCAATTTAATATTAATGAGAATTATATACTATCTAAGTCATGCACATTGTTGTTGCTCAGGGTCACTAAAGAGAATGGCAAGAACACACAAGGTGATGACCACAGAGAAGAACCACACTCGAACCAGACCAGTCCTGCAGAACAGTCGGAAAGAAATATTCATAACTTTTGATTTCCAGAGGCTATGAAGGTGAATGAGCACATTTTGGAAAGCTTGTCGAGTCTACTTTCCAATGATGCTAATGCTAACCAGTTTGGACTTCTAACTAATGAAATCCAACCAGCTTAGTACATACTGGTCAGACCTCTTGAAACTGATAGAACTGTCAAGAAGAAAATATCATAACTTTTTATTCCCGAAGGCTATGGAGGTCAATGAGGACTTTTTGGAAAGCTTGTGAAATCTAGTTTCTAATGCTTCAAGGCCGACTAGATCTGACTAGTTTTTAGTGCAGATCCGACCAGGTTTAGTGCAGACTGCTCAGAGGGTTAACAGTCTTCTCAGGACATGATATTATTACAACTTCTCATATTAAACTGTACCATTCTACAATGTTTCGTGGTGCATGCTATACATGGTGTGAAACCTTATCAAGTTAGCTTTCCAACACAACCAACAACACGTCATTTGGATTTTCCAAGATGGAGTTATTGCCAAAACACTGAAGACTGCGCAGAAGACCAACAGCCACGCGGAAACTACTCAGAAACTCATTTCGTGGAAGCTTGTTCACATAGCCTACCCTTTCTTTTCCTTTTCGTGTTTATACCTATCTAGGAGGGTTGTTCCTAGTATAAATATCCATGTACTCCTAAGCAAAAGGATACTTTTGATAATCGAAATACAGAACCCACCTTTTGTTCAGCTGTGTGCTAACAAATATTGAGAGTGATCTCTACCCCCTTTGCTCTTGTGATTTCCTTCACGGGATTTATAGAAGCGGCGGCTTCATCCGCTCTCAATTGGTGCTCCTACTCCCTTCGAGGTTTACCTTGATTGATTGTAGGTTGTGTTGGTTGGTTTCTTGAGAGTGTGGTTGGGTGAATCCTCGATTTAGGTTGCCGGTTAAAGACGGTGGTTGGCTTCTAGTTTTATTTGCCAGGTTGCACTAGTTATCGCTGCCTGCAGCATGTTATCCGGCTGTTCTTCAGCTAGTTATCTGGTGATTGATCCTTCGTCGTGAAGATCGGGACCTCGCATCGTATCACCCTTTGCCTTTTTAAGTTCCCGACGATCGAAGACTTGTGTAAGTGGATTAGATCCACTTTCAACGCCTACTTTTTTTAGAAGACAGACTTAACATCATTAATTATCAGATGTTAAAATTTTCACATACATATACACATCGACATCAGTATTTACCTTCATTTATCTGGTTTGACAAGTCTCTCAATGGCATGCGACAACTGTGATTTTCATTAGGATCCATGCAGGAAAGAGGTCTAAAAATACATGAAGACATTTAAAAAAAATGAAAATAGTCTTTTAGATTTAGAAATAACAATCTTCTAAAAATGTGATCGTTCTTATAGTTGTAAATAATAAACTGTGAAACCAAAGCGGCTATAAATTATTTCATGCTAGCAAGTTAAACAAAATGATGACATATTTTCTCAAACGATAAACAAAATGATGATATACCCTATTTTGCTAAATTAGAAATAATATTTTATGCATGTACCTATGCACTCATATGTACATGTGATCAGTTTGAGAATTGACTAATACTGATAGGTTTAATACTGTACCTCTACACATTTGAAACATGTAATTTCTAATTCCGATTAGATTGAAAGAAAGTTGGTAAAAGTATAAATATGTGCAGTTATTACATTAAAATGGTCAAAAGATGAATGGATCATATATCGAGAACCTTTTTTATCTTCAGTATAAACTCCCTCTGTTTCTTAGGTTTAAGAGGGTTAGGGGTAGAGAATCGAACTTCCTTGTCTTCGAAACAAAGTAACTTTAGTACCTGAAAAAGTTGACAAAAAATTGAGGATCTAAACAACACCATATATTTCAAACCTACCCATCCCCAACCATAGAAAAGCATGGTTGAATCTTTTATTTTTTAGAGGTGGTTGCAACAACCAGGGCAGATGGGTTATATTAACAACAACCAATTTGCCAGTGATCACAAGTTTGGATTAAAATCAATTTTAGCAGAGAAGACTTATTGCAGTCATCGGAGCCTTTCCCTAAGGGGAGGCCTCAACAACCAGTTTTCTATCGTGCTTCGATCATTAGGTGCTGTTTGTGGCTGCTGTCCCAACGGACCTATTAAGATGACACGAGCGATCCGTATTTGCATATCATCAAGGCAACTCTATGAACTTGCAAGTAAATAGCAACAGGTGTTCAGGAAAAAAAGTTTTGTTCCACTTAGTTTTTTCATGCCCAATACCTATGTATGAGCAAATTTTGTGGGCAAAAGAAATGAAATGTGGTTTGCATGGCAAGATATGGACTGAATTGGCGATCATCAGGCAGTGCAAAAAGCTCAAAATTCCAACCAAAATGGATGGACTAAAACCAAACAAACTCACTGCAAATTACCCAAACAGCGCGACATATGTTCTTGTTCAAACAAATGAGCTCACTCTGAACTATACAAAATGCACTAAATCTAAAGCATTGCCATATTACAGAGATAGAAAAAAAGAAAAGGAGCACATTTAGCTTCCAGTTGAGTAGTTGACCATGGTGTAATGAAAAATGTAATTATAAACATTATGGTCTCGATAACCGATCATGCAAAGGGAGACTATTCTTCTGAAGGAAAACGGCAAGAAAGTGTGGACATGTCATCCTGATGTCATCAAGCTAACAAGCTAGGAACGCACGTGCAAAGCAGAGCACGGAATAGAGCACGACCGGTGCTCGGCGGCCATTTCCTAGCAATGCGAGCTTGCGGTTGCGCAGTGTGCCTTGCACGCGCGCGTGCATGGAGAAGGAGCGCAGGGGTGTGGGGAAGCTCACCTGTAGCTTACCAAGGGCAGAGGAGCAAGGCCAGGATTGGCTATTCCCCAGAGCGAGCTCACGCCTAGCAATGGCAGTGCGGCATAGGAGTTCACGGGAGTGATGGTTGTGCTGCCCAGCTGGTAGTGGTGGGCTGGTGGTTCACGCTAAGGAGCTCGGCCACTCGCCATGATCACCGATCTATTGTAGGCTCTGTGGACTGCAGGTGGTGAGATCAGTGATATGTTGCAACAGACATCGGAGCAGCATCCTGATTTCGCGTGCCTAGCGTGTGTCAGTGGCGGTGGAGACCTGAGCCTGTAGTGGTGCAAAGAAGCAGCATCAGTGGGAAGGGCGTGGCGCCACGGAGACTTGAGCGGGGCAATTCGGCGACGGCTCCACTGGTTGTTGTCGTCCATGTGCTTCTGCTAGGATTAGCCATGGTCGTCTTTGCCCACATGTTGCTGTTAGGATTTGGGTTTAGGTGTTTCATTTTGCATAGCTAGAAAGGAAGACAGATGGGGATATAGGGTCCTGGTGATGTACCTGGTGGGTGCTCATCGCTAGCTCGGCATTGTGATAGGGTACGCCAGCCTCAGCGGGTAGGGCGGCGAGGCGACGGGTGCTCCAGCAGCGTTGAGGTGATGGGGATAAGATGGGGCGTCAGACGGGGCCGGTACGGGGCAAGACATGGATAGGGCGCGATTGAACGATGGCGTTGATCGGCGGATGACGTGTGTGATGGCGAAGGTGGCATGAGGGCCAGGCACGAGGAGGTGAGGATGCGGTGTCGTGCGACTGTAGAGTGCCAGAGAGGTCACGGTGCAGGTGATGGTGCGGTCTCGCATGATTGGCGGCGTGGGGTGATCCCAGAATTGATCACGATTGTTATGGGAATTGATTTTTGCCTTCTTGATTTGTTGCGGCTATTATGGGGATTGAGCTTATCACATAGAGCGAGTGTGCATTGCCTTCCTGATCTGATCGCATGGAGCGGCTTTGGTGTCGCACCTATGGACGGAATAGTTATGAATGTTTTAGTTATAGATAGAGACTAGGTAAATGCCCATGCGTTGCAACAGAAACACATAATACCATGATAACATATGTATGAGCTTGTATTATACTATTATCTAAAATAGATACCACAATCATAATGTTCCAATTAATATTACATAAATCTTCATGAAAGATAGATAGTTAAAATATAACTCTAAATTTGAATGCAAAACTAAAACATCAACTTCAATTGTCGCATCACTTCATGCCTACGATACGCGAAAGATAAGCTTGCACTTCTTTAGGAATCAAGTGCTACGGAAAGATAATCATAACAAGCTTGTGTTTCACAATACATGTTTTAGAATCTATTCTACAATTAAGAATCTAATCTCTCAATAGTTCGACTAAGAGAACGTGCGTTGCATGAATACCAAGCTACAATTGGTCACCAATCAATGATGATCTAGAAGATTTTCTAGTCCAAGATGCGGCGTCTGACTTCTTGCAGTTGAAGCATGCAGATGGCTGAAGCTGTAGTTAGAAGTATCCTACATATAAGTTGTTTGTTAATTTTTAAAGTTAAAGTACCATTTGATATCCTTAAAAAATATGTATCGACGTGTGATGCATTACCTCTTTTATGGAGTTAGAACCTCTTTATATACGATATTCTTTGTGAACATATCCTTTGTCGCTTTCTTCTTCGCCTTCCCTTTCCCTTTCCCTTTCCCCTTGTTCACATCCTTTTCAGCAGCCGACAAGGCTAGGATCTTAATGTTCGATCTTGTCGTAGCTCTTGATAGCACCATATACAATTGGCCGTGCGAGAACATTGGTTCCGGCAAGTATGCCCCGACGTTAGGGATAGTCTACCCCTGCGACTTGTTAACGGTCATCACGAAGCTAAGCCGGATAGGGAACTACTTTCGCTTAAATTGGAAAGGGAACATCTCATCGTTCGACGGGCATAACGGTATACGAGGCAATAGTTATGAATGTTAAAAAAAGTTAGAGGCGATGGGGAAAATGTTGATGGAGAAAGACATACTTGGGAAGGTGAAGGCCTATGTATATGTAGTTGAGTTCCAGAAGAGGGCTTGCCGCATGCACACTTCTTGCTAATCATGTGCGGGTATGACATGCATCATGCGCGGGTAGGATGTGCACCGATATCGAGCCCATGGTGGCCACGTCCTAGAGTCATAGGAGGGGGCAACAACATAGCACTATGAAGTCAACTAAAAATGAGGGGTCAAGTTATGCTCGGCATCACGGTCACGGTGGGACGAACCCATGACTAAAATGTTCAAAGGAGGTACGATCCCTCGACCGGCTCAAAGGCTCGGTCCATAGACAGACAACACAAACACACAACGAACCAACACACAAACGACGGCCGAAGGAGTAGCACATTTCCATAGCACAAGAGATAGACACCATAACAAAAGAGATAGACCGGCACGAAGGCACAGCATAGGCATAGATAGATAGATCATGTATGAATGAGTATAGATGACAAGTATAAATCAAATGAAAAGAAGGAGCTATGTCGACGTCGAGGATGGCATTGACAGGGTTGAAAGGTTCAACCTTGAAGATGGCAGGGAAGGCGAGGCTCGCTGCGGGTGATCAGCGGAGCGCCGGGATGAGCTATGGCTAGTTGTAGCTAGCTCAGGCTAGTTGTGGCTTGCTGTAGCCACCCTTGGCTGGCTATGGCCTACTGCTGCCTAGCTACTGGCATGCCTAGCGTGGCTACAGCTAGCTGGACGTGGCTACAGCTGGCCGGGAGCTGGCTGCTATCGGCTGGGTTAGGTCGGCGTGGTCTAGCAGCTGCTGCTCCTGGCGAGTGGTCGAGTTGGAAGGCGCATTGGCGCTGTAGGACATCGAGGACGCGGCTAGGGCAGCCATGCCAAGGGAGAAGCAAGGTGCAGCCCTCCTACAAGACATAGAACTTGGCACGACGGCCGGTCTCAGGCAGGAACATGATGGGAAGGAAGAAAAGCGGTGGCTTTGGTTTACGGTGGCTCACCGATGGTGGCTGTTGTGGTCTGCGAGGTGATGGTGAGCTAGGAATGGCACTGGTGAAGGGTTCGATGGCGTGGTGAAGACGGCGCGGTGCAATTGCTGTAGGATGGAGGTGAAGGAGCTCGCGATGATGCTCTGCTGCTCGGCGAGGAAGTGGAAGGCGAGACAGGCTTGGAGGAGTAGAGCGTGGTGGAGGTGCTGTAGCGTGGACATGGCAAAGGCATGGCGAGGTGGGCGTGCTAGATGATGACATTGTGGACACGCTAGATGATGGTGTCGCAGCCATGCCGGTCCTGCAATGGCGCGACGAGGATGACGTAGATGTGGTGAAGGTCGCGGACGCCGATGAGCTGGTGCCATAGAACAGAGGCGAAGGTGCGGTGGGCGGCATCACGGCCCTAGATGGTGAGGCACGTTCACACGGGGGTGCCGGTGCATGGCTGCCATGTCCGTCGTTGAGGTGGCCACGACGAGCTTGGATGAAGGCATCCTGAGGCACTGCAAGGACGGTGTCGTGGGCACAGTCATGAGCAGGGTATCATCGGCGAGTAGCTATAGCCCGGCTTCATTGCGGCGTGGTGAGGAGAAGAGGTGGAGGTGTGGGCTCAAGGAGACGCTCGGCGAGGAAGAGCGGGGCTAGAGCAGAGGCTCGCGTTGACAGTGACCTCAGGTCACGGGTGTGGAGGCGGGTGCTGGCCAGTGAGGACGATGAGGGCTCAGAGTGGAGCGCGTCAAGGCCGCATGGTGGGAAGGGTGGCTTAGGCCCCTACGTGGTGAGGTGGCTCTCTGTGACATGGCCTTGGCCACTCTGGTGATGACGAATGATGCCTCAACAGGGAAGCTCAGGGTGGTCGACGTGGTGCTAGCTCGGTGAGGTGCTTGATCGCGGTGCCGTGTGAAGAGGAGGGAAGGTGATGGCGGTGGTGCTGGGAAATGGAGAAGGGAGCGGCGGCGGCTAGGCCTCTTATAGGCGCAGAGGCTAGGGTTCCCGTGCTTGTCTCGGTGGCTGTGCCATTTGATGTGATGGTCGAGACATGCGGCGGCCGATCCAGGGCTTGGAGTACGGACATTGAGGCATCAGGGTACGGTCGTGGGCGTGCGTGGAAATGGCGCGGTGACCCAGGTGCAACACGAGCGCACAACGCACGCTTAGGGTTTTAACCTAGGGCGTGGCGGCTGGGCCTGCGGTTGCCAGCGAGTGGGCCTATGGGGGTAGCGGTGCGAAGCTGGGCCATGGGCTACACGGTGGGAGGCAAGCTGGGCCACGCGTGCATGGGCCTTCATGGGAGTAAGCGTGAGGCAGGCCAGGCAGGGGCATTGCTGGGCCGCTAGGCTAAGAAGAGGGGGAGTGTCATAGAACCGACCAATTTATAAGAGCAAAAGTACAATGGTAGCCCGGAAGCGGTCGCACAGTCCGTCGAGTACCACGACGGGTCTCGATAAACGATCATCATACAACCAAGATCGTACATGATTCAACATATATGTCACATGTTACATAAAGTTCACAGATACAGTTCATTCATCAAAGTACGAAATAGAGTTATTACAAACCAAGTTCGATAGATAGTAGCAGAAGCAAATTAAAGTTTGAAAGTAGCATTTGCCAACATAGTTCAAATATAGTGCCAACACATGATCACCATCCACAAAAGCATATAGAAGGATTATTAAAGATGCCTGCCCAAGGCTCACTCTTCATCCATGGCGGGATAGATGCAATTCTTGCAATAGCCATGATAGATGGTGCCATCTGCAACAATGGAAATAAAACCCTAAGTACGAGAAGGTACTCAGCTAGACTTACCCATCATAAACCAGAAATAAATTGATTCCAAGGATTATGCAAGGCTGTATAAGTGGAGGTACCTTGACAACATTTTGCACAAAAAGCGATTAACTCAGTTATACAATTATAATTTGGTCATCAAGTTAATTATAGCTATTCATCTCTAGATTAGCAACTATCCTATGCCAAACATGTGGTATATCATTTAAGAGCATACAATAGTAACCATAGCCAGTGTAGTAATTCCATGTATATCCGAACCATCACATTCTATAATACAATTACTACGAGGTTGGAGCTAGCCAAGTTTCTCACTATTCGGGAGAGACGGCGATTCAAATCGATTTTAACCAGCTAGGAATTTATTCCTAACACAAACCTAGGTAGACCAAATCAACGGTCACCTTAGGTCACCTTTGGTATAACTCAAGTCCACATTTCATGGGTTTGTCCAGCGCTGCCAATCAGGGACAACTAGCTGCTAGGACGTTTAGGCCCGGCCTGCCCTTGGGCTCACGCCTGGCTCCCCACACATCCTTACTACCATCCAGAGTGCGCACTTTGATAGAGCGGGGCCTGGCCTAAGTTGAGCTACTCAGCTTCACGATTGGAACAAGTTATCCGGCCAGCTAAGTGATAGGCATGCGTTCAATCTTGTCAAAAGGTCCAACAACGGTACGGTCCTTAATCGGCGCAAATGGAATCACATGAGTCAACCCACACATAGACTCTGTCAGGCCTCCATTTACATTACCCCATGGTTCTTTTCCACGATAGCAAATATAGCCAACCGTGCTTCGGTATCCACCTATATCTTGCAGGTGATAGGAAATCACCCGACTTCTATCGGTCTAAGCATGGCTAAGCATATATTCGATCCTAGACCTACACAGGGTTAAAGGTGTATATATCTGGACAAGGTAGTTCCATGCATCAAGTGTTTCTAGTCAACTCTTATAACCTAATGCATCAATCATAAAGGACTCAAGTAGTATTTTGTAAAACACGGGGAGACTTATAATGCTCCGGGGCTTGCCTTTGAGGAAAGAGGTGGGGTGGTGATCAGGGCTCTCAGGGAGCTCTTCTGGAGTCTGCTCCTCTTCTCCTAGAGCTATGGCTTAAGGAGTCTCCTACTGATCCCCTTCCTCTTCTTTGTTGAATTCTAGCAACGTTATCTCCTCGGTCGATCCTATATGCATGAATATGGCATAAGATATCGAGAATGCATGTATGATGACACGTATAATATGATAAAACGTGATGAATGCATCCTCGTAAGTAATTTCAATAGCATGGTGTCAAAGTAATAACAAGTGCATCCCATTTTACTGAGTAGGTGCATATCTCTTCTCTATTACTTAAGCAAATACTTCTGCAAGTTATTTACCGAACTACAAAACAATGGCTAATTGTTTTAACCATAACTAGAGTTATATACATCAAAATCATATGGTTGTGGACATTCTGGAAATCTTATGAAATTTTCTACAACTTTCTTTTAATACTCTTAAGGTGATTCAACAGTTATCTAGGTCAAACAATTCAGTCAAACAAATCTATCTAGAAAGTAAACAATTAGGATAGCAAATTTCTAACAGCCAAAACTCTTAAACCCTAAGGCCTATGACCATGAAAATTTAACACAAGGTAGATCAGTAAGTTATCTACAACTTTGTTATTTACAAGTTTTACAGAAAAGGCCATTATCAATATGAAATCAGCCACACAACCGAAACTATACATGCAACCACTTATTTGAATTATAAAGCAATAATTAATTAGTTGCATACAACCAATTGCTTCTAAGCCTTACTATGAACATCAACAGTTACTATGCATCACAAGCATCATAGAAAACATCATGGTCAATCACAATTTAATTCTTTATTAATTTAATTAGATAATTAGGGGAAATAACAAACATATAACAAATGTGCACAATAAATTCTCAGCAAATTACAGTAGGTTCCTAGTGCTCACAATAGTCCACTGTGAAAATTTCATACCATTTGAACATGTATAGCATTCTCTACAAAAATGACAAGCTAGCAAGGTCTATTTTAGTGAAAATAGTTAACCCTATAGAAAAGTGTCAAACAAAATATTATATATTTTTACTAGCTTCATATTAGTGTCATACTACTGTACAAAAATTTGCATAGCAATATGTTACATATTTTTATCCCTATAATTTTCCTTAGAAAATGCCATTTATTAATAGATAAATAGAAAGATCATATTTCAATCAAGTTTACTGCAAGCTTAATATTTTTCCTAGCTACAGCATGTCAACACAAGACAAGCAAAATTGGAATCACAATTTTATCTCATTTCTAGCTCAAGATATATAATTTATAAGATTGTAAACATTCAAAAAGCATTTATCTAAATACATTTTAATCACCATGAAAATACCAGAAACTGTACATTTCATATTTTTATAAAATACTACACTTCAATAGGAACACAACAAAATTTGATTCACCAAAATTGGACACCTAGAACTCCGCTTATGATTTTTCAAAGTTTGCATACAAATCTGAAATAAATGAACTTGCTTCTAAATCGGAGTCGCTGACAGCTGGGACCCTAGGGTCAGACGGGCCCGCACGTCAGTGGCACTGAAATAGGGGGCCGGCGTGGACTGGCCGGAGTTCGCCGACGGCGAGCTCTCCGGTGACGGCACCGGCACCTCAATGATCCCTGCGACCTTGCGCACACGATAGGGTAGCTAGTTGGTCGGATTGATGGAGGTAAGTACGACGGCGGCGGTCATGGCGGTGCGGCAGACGCGGTCGATGGCGAGCCACCGAAGGTGATCGAGATGGCACCATCTAGGGTTTGGCCTAGCTTCTACGCACTACGGTGAATCTATCATGCACTCAATCGTGGCACGCGGTGGTCGGAGGTGGCCCAGCCACGGCGACGTGGCACGACGGTGAAACGCCGTCGAGGCCGTGCGCTGCACAGAGGCCTTACCGAGCGAGGCTAGCAAGCAAGGCGAGTGCGGTGATGTGGTGGGAGCATGTCGGAGCTACGGCAGTGGCGAAGGAGCTACGTGGGCGCAAGGCGAGGTCGAGTGGCCGGTGATGGCATCGGCGGCGCTGCGCTGCGGGCAGTGCGATGGCAGAGGAAGGCAGTGGAGAGTGAGGGAGCGTGAAGGAATACTGAGCCGAGCCGTGCGTGGTCTCCTTATGCGCACGCCAGCACACCGTGGCGGGGGCCCAATGATGGCCAACGACAGCCACACGGAGGCCAAGCCCTGGCGCCGGTCGGCCACACGGTGCGACGCGCGATGGCCATCAAAGCCTCGTGATGAAGTCTGACAGCGCGATTTTGATGTCCCTAATCTTCTAAAGCATGGCTCATTAGCGAAATATTCATTAACAAGAATTGTAGCCCGATATACCATCTCTAACTTCTCTTAAAGGATCAAGGCCTAATTCTCAACGAACAAGGAGTAAAATCATCCCAAAGTTGGGTACGTCAGCACTATAAACTCCAAATGACTTAGCAAATTTTCTAAGTGCTAAAAATAGTGAAATGCTGATTCTTGTGAGCCAAATTCAAGCATGTTAGGAGCTGAACTAGCCTATGACCCAAAAATAAAAGTTGTTTCTCTCATCAAATACTACAACTTTTCTTTAGTGTACACATCCATGCAAAGGCTCTATGGCATGGTTCAAACTAGGTCAAACATGCCACTTTCAAATTATGACTTACACTAGAATTATGACTTAGAGACCAAACTAGCCCTAGTCATGAATACCAAAGTTGTTCATAGTGACATTATAAACATATTTAGGGTATTCTTAAGGTCACACAAGCATTTCATACATTGGTTACATAAATTACTTCCTAGGTCAACCAGCATATCATCACTCAGGAGCTTAATTAGACAAAGTGATCTACATGAACATTGTTTCATTAGTCATCCTAAGTGTAGCTAAGGTGCTTTTGTGGCCAACATCAACCACTTTCACTTATTCACACATGATCATAAGCATACACCTATAGAAACATAAAATAACAAGGCATGTTTCACATGTTTCAGTTGTATGTTTCATATGTAAAAGCTCATATATGAATGCTTGATGATTATGCTCATGCAATGCAAGTGAAATTATGCAAGCCTAACACCTAGGGTGTTACAGCCCCTCCCCCTTACAGAAATCTCATCTTGAGATTTGCAAGACCTACCATTCTTTGACAAAGGCAGGATAAACCTCACGTAAATAATCGTCTTGTTCCCACGTGACATCTTGTTCACTATGATTATTCCACACCACCTTATAGAACTTAATGACCTTACTCCGTGTTACTCTTTCCATCTCTTCCAACACTCGGATTGGTTTCTCTTCATAGGTCAAATCTGATTGGAGCTTAATGTTGGTGGGTGCAATGGCTTCCTCAGGTATACGAAGACATCTCTTCAACTGAGAAACATGGAAGACATCGAATATGGCACTCATCTCCGGAGGAAGTTGTAACTTGTAAGCGACATCCCCTTTCTGTTCAGTAATGTTGTATGGCCCTACATATCTAGGCGCAATCTTTCTTTTCACTCCAAATCTCTATACTCCTTTCATGGGTGACACTTTTAAGTATACATAGTCTCCCACTTCAAAAGTCAGTGGTCTTCTTCTTTTATTGGCATAACTCTTCTGTCTTGATTGAGCTACTTTCATATGTTGTTGGATAATGCGCACTTGCTCTTCAGCTTCAGTGACAAAGTCAATACCAAAGTATCTTCTTTCACCAGGCTCAATCTAATTCAACGGAGTTCTACATTTTCTACCGTACAAGGCTTCAAATGAAGCCATCTTGATGCTTGCTTGATAACTATTGTTGTAGGAGAACTCGGCTAAAGGTAGCCATTTCTCCCATGAACCCTTAGAAGATATAACACAAGCTCTCAGCAAATCTTCTAAGATCTGGTTCACTCGCTCAGTCTGTCTAGAAGTTTATGGGTAGTATGCGGAGCTTCTGATTAGTTTAGTCCCCAAGGCCTGGTGCAAGTGTTCCTAGAAACGAGCTATAAACTGTGGCCCCCGATCTGAGATTATGGTCCTTAGGATTCCATGTAGTCTCATAATCTGAGAAACATATAGTTCGGCATATTTCACTACGCAATATGTTGTTTTAATCGGTATAAAATGTGCTGACTTGGTGAGACGATCTACAATGACCCATATGGAATCGTGACCTTGTTGTGTCAGCGGAAGGCCTGTAATAAAGTCCATACTTATTTCTTCCCATTTCAACCCTGGAATGGGCAATGGCTGAAGTAATCTGATAGATTTCAAATGAACAGCCTTTACTCTACTGCAGTTATCACACCTAGCGACATAGGCGACAATTTCCTTCTTCATCTTAGTCCACTAAAAATGGGTTTTCAAATCTTGATACATTTTGCTACTACCCGGATGGATAGACAACTTGGACGAATGTGCTTCATCTAAAATTTGATTTCTAAGCTCACGGTCTTTCGGTACCACAAGTCGGTCCTTAAACCATAGCACACCACTTTCATCTAATCTGAAATGCTTTGTTTCTTGCTCTTGCATCTTTCTCTTGATGTGAAATATACCTATGTTTGTCTTCTACGGTTCAATGATTTTGCCCTCAAGTGAACAACTAATAGTGATATTGTGCAGCACAACAGGATGTAACAAATTAAATCCATCCTCCAACAATGCTTCCATAGTGTTGCAATGAGATTTCCGACTAAGTGCATCTGCTACAACATTGGCTTTCCCTGGATGGTAGTGCACTTCTAAATTGTAGTCCTTGATTAGCTCTAACCATCTTTGCTGTCTCATATTCAGCTCATGTTGAGTGAAGATATATTTGAGACTTTTGTGGTCAGTATATATATGACATACATTGCTCAACAAATAATGTCTCAATATGAACAACTGCTGCAAGCTCTAAATCATGCGTAGGGTAATTGACTTCATGTTTTCTCAACTGTCGAGAAGCATAGGCAATCACTCTTCCTTCTTGCATGAGCACATACCCCAAACCTATACCCGATGCATCGCAGAACACATCGAAAGGCTTTTCAATGTCGGGTTGTGCTAAAATAGGAGCTATAGTTAATAGGGTCCTTAGGGTGTGAAAAGCTGCTTCACACTCTGGTGTCCAACTAAACTTCTCATCTTTCTGAAGTAGCCTAGTAATGGGCTTAGCTATCTTGGAGAAATCTAGAATGAAACGACGATAGTAACCTGCTAACCCTAGAAAACTCTGAACTTCATGAACCGAAGTCGAGGCCTTCCAATCCATGACCTCTTGTACTTTAGATGGGTCTACAGAAATTCCATCTCTTGATAAGATGTGACCCAAGAAAGATACTTTACTCAACCAAAATTCACATTTGCTAAACTTGGCATATAACTTATGCTCCCTCAATCTGGACAAAACAATTCTCAGATGCTCTGCATGGTCTGCCTCATTCTCCAAATAAATCAAGATATCATCGATAAACACAACCACAAACTTGTTGAGCTCGGGCATGAATACCGAATTCATCAAGTATATGAAGTAGACAGGAGCATTCGTCAGTCCGAAAGACATGACCAAATACTCAAACAAGCCGTGCATAGTGGAGAAAGCTGTTTTAGGTATATCCTCTGGCCTGATCTTTATCTGATGATAGCCTGACCTCAAGTCAATCTTGGAGAATACCTTTGCTTTTGCCAACTGATCGAACAAGATATCGATACGAGGCAAATGATACTTGTTTTTTATGGTCACAGCATTAAGTGGCCTATAATCCACATACATTCTCAAGGACTTGTCCTTCTTCTTTACAAACAATGCTAGACATCCCCATGGAGATGAACTAGGTTGAATGAGACCTTTGTCCAACAGTTCTTGTAACTAAATTTTAAGTTCAGCTAACTCATTTGGTGGCATCCTATAGGGTCTTCTTGAGATAGGTGCCGTACCTGCCACTAACTCAATCTTAAATTCTACATCCCTATCAGGTGGTAAACCTGGTAACTCATCTAGAAATACATCAGGAAACTCACAAACCACTGGGATATCACAAAGGGTAGTGGCTTGGATAGCGCAAGCCAAGTGTTGGGGTTCAAAATTTTGGGAAAGTGGTACCAGGAAAGCATTACCTCCCTTTGGTTCTCTCAACAAAATGGTACGAGTGCTAGTGTCAATGAGAACTCCATGATCGCTCATCCATTTCATGCCTAAGATCACATCTATAGATAATCCGGGCAATACTATCAGATCCATCATATACTCCCTCTCTTGTATAGAGATTAGCACATTTCTAATCATCTTATTTGTAGAGATAGTAGCCCCAGCTGAACTTATACTATAACCACCCTTACTTACCTCAATTACTTTTTGATCATATCTAGATGCAAATGATTGGCTCATAAATGAATGAGCAGCTCCTGAATCAAATAAAACAATGGTGGGATGCTTGTTAATAAGAAACATACCAGCGGTGACAACCTCTCCTATGGGAACCTCTTCAACAGCAGTGTAGTGCACGTATCCAGGATGTGTTTTAGGATTTGCATGTCTCTAATTGTTCTAGTTCTGATTGTTGTTCTTCTTAGGGTGGGGGCATTCCTTGGCCCAATGACCCACTTGATTACAGTTGAAGCAGGGTTGATTGCTCTTGGGTCCTGCTGAGCTTCCTTGCCCTCCATTCCCCTTGGGTAAGGCAATGGTGAACGCCTTACGAAACACCTTCTATGGTCAGTTGGTCTAAGCTTTTGGTGGAGGATGCCAGAACTTGGGTGCTGGTGGTTGAAACTATGGCCTAGCTACCACTGGAGCTCAGGACTAGGAAGACCCTGAGGCGCCTACCTCAGCTGCCCTCTTGCGGCCCTTTGCTGCTGCATGCAGATTATTGTGGTTCTCCTGAGTCAATGCATCACTAATGAACTCATTGTAGGTGGTGCACCTTGAGTTGGCCATAGTCTTCATCAACTTAGTGCCAATACCTCTCTTGAAGCTTTCTATCTTCTTTTCTTTAGTATCAACAAAACCTGGGGCATAACGAGACAGATTGTTGAAAGCATGCATATACTCAGTAAGGGTCTTAGTCCCATGTGTGAGCCGCATGAACTCCGATGCCTTCATGCGCATCAGCCCTGGGGGAATGTGATGTCCCCCTAAAGGCTAACTTGAATTGCTCCAACATGACCTGTGCATTGGTAGGTAAAGAGGACAGGAAATGGGTCCACCATATCCCAGTCGGTCCCTACAGCTGATGGGATGCATATTCTACCTTCTAATGTTATCTGACCCTTAGTAGATGGAACTTTTGCTCAATAGTGTTGAGCCATTCATCCGCCTGGAGCAGTTCTTCAGCCACCTTGAAAATAGGAGGCTTGGTGTCCAAGAAATCCTTGAAAGTGTTGTACTGATTTGGCTCAGGCCCCTATTGTTGCTGGCGGGCGCGAGCCGTGTTCTACGCAATGAGGCGTAGGGTTTCCTCCATAGTCCTCTGACTTCCTAGAAATTGTGCAAAGAACTCATTAACAGACGGTGGTGGCGATGGTGGTAAGTCACCGTGATTGCTCTCTTGGCTGCTGCCTGCTCCAGCACGAGTGTGAGTCATCTGCAAAGTTGCAACAATAAGTGATTATTGGATGATGTCAAGAGATTGTAGATGAATTGTATAATCATGCCAAACTGAAATTACTAGAGAGAATCTTAAATTCATACAATAAAACAGAGGCATAATAATTCATTCTTGTAATATGACATCACCAATTTGACCACTTATTGGGCTCGCAGCGCGTTAACATACAAGTCATAATCACCAGTAAGACGAAACTAGAATTTCATTAACGTTCAACCCAATGTGAAATAACATGCAAAGTACCAATATTACAAGAAAGTCAACTCACAAATACCAAATTTCCACTACAAGTTCATTACATAAATAGCGGGGATACATCTAGCGCTTCAACTAGTCACTAGGCGACTCTAATCTTCATTATGGTCGCTGTCGAGGTCGAAGATAGGATCATTCTCGTTCTTTGGCTCCACTTCTTCCTCGTCCCAGCCATCATCTTCAACTAACATCTCTGGATCCTCGTCTTCCTCATCAAGGATCAGGTGCAGTTGGTTGTTCAGATAATGCACCTCATGCTAAAAATCCATCACTACATGCTAGGCCTATGCAAGTTGCTGGCATAAGTCCCTCTCAACACGGTCCTGCATGGCGCTCACCGCGCGAGTCCTAACTCGTTCTGCTTCTGTTGAAGTGGCACGGTTGTTCGTTAGGTTTCGCTGGTGCGTAGCTGTGAACGCCTCGGCTCGGGCGGCCTCTAGCTGCTCTCGTAGTCCTGCTAGCCTTGCTTGATCATCTGCTCTTGCTTCTTGGGCAGTAGCTCTCTGTTGATCAACTTGCTCCATTTGGGAGTGGAGATTTCCCAAAGCTACATAGGCTTGATTGGGTTCCCATCGAGCCTCACTTGCTGCCTTTTTGTGCTTGTGCACACGCTTCTTGAGCCTACGTTGTGTGGCTTTGGCCCTCATGAGCTTATCCATGCAAGTGGTATAGGACACCTGCCAGAAGTCCCTGGTGTCCTAACAAGTGTAGAACATCTTCATTACTGTAAACATGGCACTCATAGCAGGACTAGAACTGTCTGCCCGCTCATCCCGATCTCGGATCAACGCATTGCAATTGTGATGTGCCCATACTGCTGTGGATGGATCCACCCAAGGAAAAACACCAGCGGCATTGCTGGTAAGCTCATCCTCGTGCTACTGACAGATCTGATTTAGTACCTCGAAGGCTACTACTTGGGCAGCTTCCCAAGGAGTTCTTCCTTTAGATTCCGCTTTCCATTCCTGCTAGAAGGGCGCTT
This sequence comes from Miscanthus floridulus, assembly GCF_019320115.1. NCBI lineage: Eukaryota > Viridiplantae > Streptophyta > Magnoliopsida > Poales > Poaceae > Miscanthus > Miscanthus floridulus. Next base: position 10,845,682 of record NC_089585.1, read on the forward strand.
GAGTATGAGCTGGTATGGTTAGCTACACTTCATACCATGGTTGTCCCTCTAGGTATACTTCATTCCAGTGATAGAGGGGCGGTTCATAATATCCCGCATAGTGCAACTCTCCAAAGCAGAGCAGGAGTTCCAAACATCAACAGGAAACTCTCACTTCCAGCCAGTGCTGTCATCTGTACCAACAACATATGCAACTCTCGTGAGACAAAGTCATAATGGATAAGAGTTACATAAACAAGTAAGAGATCTATAAGGGGAGGAACAATGCAAGTATTAAATAATGATTTATCATGATGCATGCACGTTCCGTACGTCCTCACAAACTTAGGAAAAAATAATTCTAACGACATACACGGTGGCATACATACGTTCTCTCATATATAGCGTAGCTAGTCAGGCTACATGTTTCGCTATTAGTGTACCTGCATAAAAGTTTCATTTTAGCCCAACCCCACAATTAAATATGTAGAATGTAAATCTGGAATCTAGGTTGTAATCTAAATACTTCCATATATATATACCCATACATATATTTCCGTATCAAAGCTACCCAATGACAAGTTATTACCCACAATTAAATACGCACCATACATACATGCAAGCATGCATACATAGTCGTACCAAAGCTAGCTCTCCCCAACCGCACGCTCACATCTTGCTGTCATGCCACTCATCAACTTACCTTCTTACCTTGGCATAGAGGCATTTGATCCATGCATTACCACTCAAGTGAATGGCATCCATACAATAGCACGCCGTATGGACGACGAAAGTAAAACCCCCCAAGTTAGTACTTAAATAGCCACCTCAGAGTCCTTAACTGGGCATACAGAAAGTGATCACTGGCACACTTTAGATTTCAACTCTAGGTTTCAAATACCTATTTATATAGCTATTAGTTGCTAGAAACTGGTTTTGGAAAACAAAAACCTTTGTTTTAAATACACATGTGGCAATTAATGTTGAATCTTGCTCTGATGCCAGCTGTCGCAGAACCGACCAATTTATAAGAGCACAAGTACAATGGCAGCCCACAAGCGGTCGCACTGTCATACTTGAGCCCATATAAACCCGGTAGTCCGTCGAGTACCACGACGGGTCTCGATAAACGATCCACATACAACCAAGATCGTACATGATTCAACATACATGTCACATGTTACATAAAGTTCATAGATATAGTTCATTCATCAGAGTATGAAATAGAGTTATTACAAACCAAGCTCGATAGATAGTAGCGGAAGCAAATTAAAGTTCGAAAGTAGCATTTGCCAACATAGTTCAAATACAGTGCCAACACATGATCACCATCCACAAAAGCATATAGAAGGATTATTAAAGATGCATGCCCAAGGCTCACTACTCATCCACAGCGGGATAGAAGCAATTCTTGCAATAGCCGTGATAGACGATACCATCTGCAACAATGGGAATAAAACCCTGAGAACGAGAAGGTACTTAGCTAGACTTACCTATCATAAACCAGAAATAAATTGACTCCAAGGATTATGCAAGGCTGTATAAGTGGAGGTAGCTTGACAACATTTTGCATAAAAAGCGATTAACTCAGTTATACAATTATACTTTGGTCATCAAGTTAATTATAGCTATTCATCTCTAGATTAGCAACTATCCTATGCCAAACATGTGGTATATCATTTAAGAGCATACAATAGTAACCATAGTCGGTGTAGTAATTCCATGTATATCCGAACCATCACATTCCATAATACAATTACTACGAGATTGGAGCTAGCCAAGTTTCTCACTATCCAGGAGAGACGGCGATTCGAATCAATTTCAACCAGCTGGGAATTTATTCCTAACACAAACTCAGGCAGACCAGATCAACGGTCACCTTTGATACAACTCAAGTCCACATTTTGTGGGTTCGTCTAGCGCTGCACAATCAGGGATAACCAACTGCCAGGACATTTAGGCCCGGCCTGCCCTTGGGCTCACGCCTAGCTCCCTGTACATCCTTACTACCATCCAGAGTGCGCACTTTGACACGTATAATATAATAAAACATGATGAATGCATCCTCGTAAGTAATTTCAACAGCATGGTGTCAAAGTAATAACAAGTGCATCCCATTTTACTGAGTAGGTGCATATCTCTTCTCTATTACTTAAGCAAATACTTCCGCAAGTTATTTACCGAACTACAAAACAACGGCTACTTGTTTTAACCATAACTAGAGTTATATACATCAAAATCATATGATTGTGGACATTCTGGAAATCTTATGAAATTATCTACAACTTTCTTTTAATACTCTTAAGGTGATTCAACAGTTATCTAGGTCAAACAATTCAGTCAAACAAATCTATCCAGAAAGTAAACAATTAGGATAGCAAACTTCTAACAGCCAGAACTCTTAAACCCTAAGGACTATGACCATGAAAATTTAACACAAGGTATATCAGTAAGTTATCTACAACTTTATTATTAACAAGTTTTATAGAAAAGGCCATTATCAACATAAAATCAGCCACACAACTGAAACTATACATGCAACCACTTATTTGAATTATAAAGCAATAATTAATTAGTTACATACAACCAATTGCTTCTAAGCCTTACTATGAACATCAACAATTACTATGCATCACAAGCACCATAGAAAACATCATGGTCAATCACAATTTAATTCTTTAAATGCCTTTATTAATTTAATTAGATAATTAGGGGAAATAACAAACATATATCAAATGTGCACAATAAAGCTATGTCACTAATATACACCTAGATGATCAACCTAGTGAGTGTGATACAATTAAATGATACACTATCTAGTCTTAACTATCACTAGCTCTATCCAAGTGAATGTATAATGAAATACAAGAGAGTGGTACAGAGTTATACCACCGTGGCAAGTGACCAATGAGTGAATATCAATGAATACCAAGGAGACAATCAAGACACAATGGTTTTTCTTCTGAGGTTCACTTGCTTGCCGGCAAGCTAGTCCCCGTTGTGGCGATTCACTCACTTGGAGGTTCATGCGCTAATTGGCATCACACGCCAAACTCTCAATAGGGTGCCGCACAACCAACACAAGATGAGGATCACACAAGCCACGAGCAATTTACTAGAGTACCTTTTGGCTCTCCACCGGAGAAAGGTCAAGAACCCCTCACAATCACCACGATCGGAGTTGGAGACAATCACTAACCTCCGCTCGATGATCCTCGCTGCTCCAAGCCATCTAGGTGGCGGCAACCACCAAGAGTAACAAACGAATCCCACAGCAAAACACGAACACCAAGTGCCACTAGATGCAAACACTCAAGCAATGCACTTGGATTCTCTCCCAATCTCACAAAGATGATTAATTAATGATGGAGATGAGTGAGATGGCTTTGGCTAAGCTCACAAGGCTGCTATGTCAATGCAAATGGCCAAGAGAGTGAGCTAGACCCGGTAATGGGGCTTAAATAGAGAGCCCCCACGAATAGAGTCGTTGGCTCTCTGTTCACTGAGAAATCGGGGCGACCGGATGCACCGGTCAGATCGACCGGATGCACCCTGCCAGCGTCCAGTTGCGCTACGCCATCCACGTGTCGCTCTGCATTCAACTAGAGTCGCCCGATCTCAACGATAACTGCCACATGCCAATGGTCAAGTGATGACCGGACACAGCACAACGCCAAGACCGGACGCACCTCTGCTGAGTCCAATCGTTTCCAGAGAGGTCTCGAGAGAGCCAAACGACGACCGGATATGTCAGTTCGAGTCCAGAGAGCTCCCAGAGCCGCTCAACTGCGACCGGACGCATCCGGTAGGTCATGATCGGATGCAGCATCAGCGTTTGGTCCTTCTCCTCTTCTCTACGTCACCACGTCAGTGGGACCAGACGCACCCACCATGCGTCTGATCACGAAGTGACCCAGCGTGCGGTCGAAGACCGACGCCTACTCCTTCACTGCTGCCACTGACCGGACATGCCGGTCTAGTTGAGGCCAGCATCCGATCACTCACAGTGACCTCCTTTCGCCTCCGTTTCTTCACCGAGTTGATCCACATCAACTCCAACTTCTTCACCCTAGGTCAAATGTGCCAACCACCAAGTGTATCACCTTGTGCACATGTGTTAGCATATTTTCACAAATGTTTTCAAAGGTGTTAGCACTCCACTAGATCCTAAATGCATGTGCAATGAGTTAGAGCATCTAGTGGCACTTTGATAACCGCATTTCGATACGAGTTTCACCCCTCTTAATAGCACGGCTATCAATCCTAAATGTGATCACACTCTCTAAGTGTCTTGATCACTAAACCAAAAAGCTCCTATCAATTTCACCTTTGCCTTGAGCCTTTTGTTTTTCGTTCTTCTTTTCCAAGTCCAAGCATTTGATCATCACCATCATCAAGTCATGATCTTCATTTGCTTCACCACTTGGAGTAGTGCTACCTATCTCATAATCACTTTGATAAACTAGGTTAGCACTAAGGGTGTCATCAATTCACCAAAACCAAACTAGAGCTTTCAATCTCCCCCTTTTTGGTAATTGATGACAACCCTTACACAAAGATATGAATTGAAATTTAATTGAATCCATGTTGCTTACCCAAGCATATTTACCATGTGTAAAAGGATATGGACAAGTTTCATGAACCCCAAATGGTAGCAATTGCTCTCCCTACATATGTGCTAAGAGTTTGGATTATAGCTTACACATATGCTTAGATAGGAAATATAGGAGACACTGTCTACCAAATGATGCTAAGGTATAAAAGATGGACCTTTGAAGCGTGATACCAATCGGAGTGCACCAATATACCATCTTTAGCACCATTAGTAACTAGACATACACAAAAACTAGAATACCCCGTGAGATCATCATTAGAAGTAAGGATCTAGTTTTCATAATGTGAGCATGAGTCTAGTTACTTAACCTATGCATGCTAGTTTTTCATTTCATCATTCAAACCTACAACTAACATACACCACACAAGCATGGATATTGAAATTTAAAACTTGTGCCATGCAAGCAAACATATGAAATGCACATTCAAATGCATCCACCAAGTTTATGAGCTTGCTCCCCCTACTTGTGTGCTTAAAATTTTAATTGATCCATATCTCTCCTCCTATGTCAACTTCTCTCCTCCTTGTTGTCTTTTCACTATATATTTGTACACTATATCTTTTCACTATATCTTTGTACACTATTTCTCCCCCTTTGTCATCAAAGACCACAAAGGTTCAAAATGTAGATAGGTTGAGATTATCAATGTCAATCAATGAGGTGAGGATCATTTTCCTAAATTTGGTCCAATCTATATCATTTGCCAAAGATATTTAACTCGGTTTGATCCAAGGACAAGCTTCTTCACACCTCCAAATAAGGGTTATCTTGTACCATGTTGAGTTAAACACTTAAAGCTCATTTTCTAGATCAAACACTAGGTTTACAAGCCCACAAACGTGTCATATGTTACCACTAGATCAAGTCAAGCATAGAAGCAATAGTGGTACCATACAAACATCAAAATCATTTGTTTTTCATGAATAAGCCTATTAAATGTGAAAAAATGACTAGATGCACTAAACAAGTCCTTAGCAAGGATGTATGCCATGCCAATCAACTTTTACCTTGGATTGCTCGAAGGAGAGGCATGTCATATAAGTGGGGGTGCATCAACACATATTTGAGAAATCCAATATTTTCAACTCATTCCTTAGCTTGCAAAACCTTTTCTCATCCAATGGCTTGGTGAATATATCGGCAAGTTGATCTTCAGTGCCTACACTCTCAATGCAAATGTCCCCTTTTTGTTGGTGATCTCTTATAAAATGGTGGCGGACATCAATGTGCTTTGTTCTTGCTTGTTGAACCGGATTGTTGATTAACTTGATTGTACTCTCATTGTCACATAGCAATGGCACTTTCTTGAACTTGATTCCAAAGTCATTCAAGGTGGCCTTCATCCAAAGTATTTGTGCACAACAACTACCGGCGGATATGTATTCGGCTTCGGCGGTTGATAATGTAACACTATTTTGCTTCTTTGATGACCATGAAACAAGTGATCTTCCCAACAATTGACATGTGCCCGAGGTGCTCTTTCTTTCAACTTTGCATCCCGCATAATCCGAGTTGGAGTAACCAACTAGCTCAAACTTTGCTCCTTTGGGATACCACAAACCAACATTTCGTGTATGCTTCAAGTACCTCAATATTCTCTTTGTAGCTTTCAAATGACTTTCTCTTGGTGAGACTTGAAATCTTGCACACATGCATACACTAAACATGACAGCCGGCCTTGATGCGGTCACATAGAGTAGGCTTCCAATCATAGACCGATATAATTTTTGATCCACCATATTGCCACTTGCATCACTATCCAAGTTGCCATTTGTTTCCATTGGTGTACTAATGGCTTTGCTATCTCTCATGCCAAACTTTTTGATCATGTCCTTGGTATACTTGCCTTGACTCATAAATGTACAATTCTTCAATTGCTTGATTTGAAGACCAAGGAAGTAACTTAACTCTCCAATCATGGACATCTCAAACTCATTAGCCATCATCTTTCCAAATTCTTCACAAAAATCTTGATTGGTTGATCCAAATATGATGTCATCAACATAGATTTGCAACACAAATAAATCTTTTTCAATCTTCTTGATGAAAAGAGTGGTGTCAACCTTGCCCATCATGAACCCTTTAGAGAGTAGGAAGTCCCTCAATCTCTCATACCATGCTCTAGGTGCTTGCTTCAAGCCATACAATGCCTTCTTCAACTTGTACACATGGTCGGGCTTCTCTTCATCTTCAAAACCGAGAGGTTGCTCAACATATACTTCTTTATTTATGTAACCGTTGAGAAATGCACTCTTGACATCCATTTGATAGAGTTTGATGTTGTGGGCACAAGCATAGGCTAGCAAGATTCTAATTGCTTCCAATCTAGCAACCGGGGCATATGTTTCTCCAAAGTCAAGACCTTCAACTTGTGTATATCCTTGTGCTATCAATCTTGCTTTGTTCCTTACTACTATCCCATCTTGATCTTGCTTGTTTCTAAAGACCCATTTGGTTCCAATCACATTGTGTCCCTTTGGTCACTCTACTAATTCTCATACTTGATTTCTTGTGAAGTTATTCAATTCTTCATGCATAACATTCACCCAATCAACATCCTTCAATGCTTCATCTATCTTCTTTGGTTCAAGGGATGATACAAATGAGAAATGCTCACAAAATGAAGCCAATCTTGATCTAGTTTGCACACATCTTTAAATATCACCAATGATAGTGTCCAATGGATGATCCCTTGCAATATTGGTTGGTTGGGGTATTGGGACTTGATTGCTTGCACTTGCTTGATCATTGGGTTGAGATGATGTGCTAGCCACTTGATCTTGTTCATTGTCATGAGAGCCACTTGTACAAGCTTGAGTTGCATCATCTTACACATTTGAGTTAGAGAGCACTTGTACTTGATCATCTTCATCATCATTCACTTGCCTAGGCCTCAATTCACCAACATCCATGTTCTTCATGGCATTTGAAAGTTGAATGCCTTTAACATCTTCCAAGTTTTCATTCTCTTCTTGTGAACCCTTGGTTTCATTAAATTCAACATCATGAACTTCCTCAAGAGTACCACTATCCAAATTCCAAACTCAATATGCTTTGCTAGTAGTTGAGTATCCAAGTAGGAATCCTACATCACATTTCTTGTCAAACTTGCCCAATCTAGTGCCTTTCTTCAAGATATAGCATTTGCAACCAAAGACCCGAAAATATGCAATGTTGGGCTTTCTACTATTTAAGAGCTCATATGGTGTCTTCTCTTTCAATGGGTGACAATAGAGGCGGTTGCTACAATAGCAAGTCGTGTTGATAGCTTCGGCCCAAAAAGATTGACTCACATTGTACTCACTAAGCATAGACCTTGCCATATCAATGAGTGTTCTATTCTTCCTCTCAACAAGGCCATTTGATTGTGGAGTGTACTTGGATGAGAATTGACGTCTAATTCCAAATTCATCACACAACTCATCAATTCTAGTGTTCTTGAACTCACTACCATTGTCACTTCTAACTCTCTTGATGGTTGTTTCAAACTCATTGTGAATGCCTTTGACAAATGATTTGAATGTTGCAAACACATCACTTTTGTCCACTAGAAAGAATGCCCAAGTTTATCTAGTATAATCATCCACTATCACAAAGCCATATTTGTTTCCACCGATGCTAGTGTATTGTGTTGGCCCAAATAAATCCATGTGCAATAACTCAAATGCTTTACTAGTGCTCATCATGCTTTTCTTATGATGGGTGTTTCCAATTTGTTTTCCGGCTTGACAAGAGCTACAAAGCTTATCTTTCTCAAACACTACCTCTTTCAAGCCTTTAACCAAGTCATGCTTAACCAATCTATTCAATTGTTTCATTCCAACATGACCCAGCCTTCTATGCCATAACCAACCCATGCTAGACTTAGTGAACAAACATGTAGATAATTTAGCTTCACTATCATTGAAATCAACCAAGTATAGATTCTCATATTTAAAGCCTTTGAAGATCAAGTTAGAGCCATCTGCACTTATGATCTCTACATCATCTACCCCAATATATGCATTTGAGCCCATCCATGGTGTATCGATGAACTTAGCTTTCACACCATTTGTACCCTTAGTAAGCACATAGAAAGAATTAATCTTAATTGAGGATACAATAGCATTTTTGCTCTTATTCTTGCACTCATGCTATTTATGACCAACTTGCTTGCATCTAGTGCAAAACCGACCATTGTTCTTCACAAAACTAGTCTTGCCAGCGTCCGGTCACGCTACGCCATCCACGTGTCTCTCTGCATTCCACCAGAGCCGCCCAATCTCAATGGTAACTACCACGTGCCAATGGTCAAGTGATGACTGGACATAGCACAGTGCTAAGACCAGACGCACCTCTGCTGAGTCCGGTCATTTCCAGAGAGGTCCCGAGAGAGCCAAATGACGACCGGACATGTCAGTTCAATCATGATCGGACGCAGGAGGGGCAGCGTCCGGTCGAGTCCAGAGAGCTCCTAGAGCCGCTCAACTGCGACCGGACGCGTCTGGTAGGTCACGATCGGACGTAGCATTAGCGTCCAGTCCTTCTCCTCTTCTCTACACCGCCACATCAGTAGGACCTTATGCACCCACCACACATCCGATCACAAAGTGACCCAGCATTCGGTCGAAGACCGACGCCTACGCCTTCACTGCTGCCACTGACCGGACACGCCGGTCCAGTTGAGGCCAGCGTCTGGTCACTCACAGTGACCTCCTTTTGCCTCCATTTCTTCACCGAGTTGATCCACATCAACTCCAACTTCTTCACCCTTGGTCAAATGTGCCAACCACAAAGTGTAAAGTGTATCACCTTGTGCACATGTGTTAGCATATTTTCACAAATGTTTTCAAGGATGTTAGCACTCCACTAGATCCTAAATGCATGTGCAATGAGTTAGAGCATCTAGTGGTACTTTGATAACCGCATTTCGATACGAGTTTCACCCCTCTTAATAGTACAACTATCAATCCTAAATGTGATCACACTCTTTAAGTGTCTTGATCACTAAACCAAAAAGCTCCTATCAATTTCACCTTTGCCTTGAGCCTTTTGTTTTTCGTTCTTCTTTTCCAAGTCCAAGCATTTGATCATCACCATCATCAAGTCATGATCTTCATTTGCTTTTGTTTACACCAAAATTTGGGAGAAGAACGCGGGAATTCGAAGGCTTCCAAAATTGTGCCCATCAAGGAATTGATTGCATAAGGATCAATATCAGCTAATTCAGATATGACTCTAGAATCGGATCTCTTTGGATGACATCAGCAGATAGCGATGATGAGCTACGATTGGCGTCGAGGAGATATATATTGGACTCTACAAAAGGGGAAAGATTAGGGTCCAAGTTATCTTAAGATAGGAATGTTTTCTTCATGCCGAAGATTGTACCGAGTCGTACTTGAATAGGATTCGTGTTTAGGCTCCGGGTATAAATATTGAACCCCGGCTATTGTAAAGACACAATCAATCCAATACAAGTTATTTACTTTTTTCGGCTCCAACCACCCCTTAGGAGTAGGAGTAGAGTAGATCTCAGCGAGTTCTTCAGCGAGCAGAGCTGCATCGGTCTGGCCGACCTCTGGCTTGTCTGTAAGTACCATCATGGCTTATACTTCTGTTCGTACGGCTGCATCGATCCGGTTGACCTCTACTGTGACTCTGGTATAAGCTAGTTATCAACTTTTGTTTAGTTCAAGTACGGCTGCATCGATCCGGTCGACCTCCACTGCTCAAACTAGATTAAGGTCAAGTTATCGGATCTATCTAAGGGTGGCGTCCTTCGGATAGATTCATTAAGTTACCGATATTGCTTATTGCTTTCATTATTTATTTAATTACAGCAATATCACTTCACCCGATTGGGATTGATCTAGATCGGCCTTATATCTTATTTAACCCATTGTTTATTAATCTAAATTGATCTAATCTGCACTTTAAATGATGAGTTATGTTTTATCGGCTGTTTTATGTCAATCTTGATCATGCATAGTGTGCGGTTAAGGCATGTCTAGTCTTGAATAGATCTATTGGCTAACGAGAACCGTTCTATGGCCCGTTATCATGGCCTATGTGATTCTACCTCACACCCCACTGTTAGCACCGTGGAGTGGGGATCGTTATTTGGTAGATCTATTCCTAATAGGGCATGACCTTAATTGTGCGTTATGCCTGAATCGGCTGTTTTAGCCGATATCGAGTGCTTTTACATATGCAGTTCACGTCATGAGACCATTGAAGTAAAGATAGGTTGAAAGATGTGTTAGCCCCATGATCTTATTATTATATTATGGCCTGCATGATTCTGCCTCATGCCCCACTGATATTAGTAATAAGTTAGGGTCGTCGAATTTATGGTTGTTTCTATGGCCTGTATGATTCTGCCTCATGCCCCACTGGTCATAACGATAGATGAGATCTAATATGTTTATTAGATTTATCTCTATTAAATGATGATGAGCTGTTTCTTTTACATAAAAAGGGATTCGGTTACTTGCAGTCATTGACTTAGCATAAACTGATTATTATTGACATCCTATTGCCATTGACCAGTATTTGTCTTAACAATGTTCATTTTGAATTATAACTAGTTTTTCCTTCCATAATTCCATGAGCTTTAATTGATTTATTCATATGAGTATGCAGGAATCGGCTATTTAGTCGATCTCCTTCCACATCGGCTCTCAGAGCCGCACATTCAGAACTGTCTGGCAACACCGGCATATTCCGCTTTAAATTACTGATAAACTTTCTCTCCTTATTAATTGCAGGGTCAAATTGACTGGCACATCTCGGGAGCAATACGCAGGATCGTCCACCCCTGCGTTGAAGCCAGGCGAATCTACAGCTCCATCAAGCAGACCCTTCTGGCTTGCTCGTGTGCCCCGGCATGGGATGAAATTTCGTGCCGACACATGTTCTGGCACGCTCGGTGGGACCCCACAATCGTCATGGTGGCTTACAATAACAACGACATCCTCATGGTACCTTATGAAGACCTACCTGATGGAGATAAAGATATCATCAGCAATGCTATAGAAGAATTTCAGAACAAGTGTTTATTGTCCTACACCAAAACACGTGACAATACAATTATTCAGAAATATCCACTAACAAGAGTTCTATTGCATGGGCAGTCAGATGCAGATGAAGCTAAAGACAGGCGTTTCATCACAGAAGCTATAAACAAATATGTTTGTGATGCCATATCAAGCCATAATGAAGCTTTCTTGGACACATTCCACAACACCATGAAGGAGGTGTTTCATGGGTTTCCTATTGATCAGATGGTTCCGGCTTATTACAACATTCCACATCCATCGACCCAGAGGACTAATCAAGTCGGTACCAGCCATCAAGAAGCAGCACCAGCTAGTAATGATGATGTCCAGGTAGTCCAGAGTTCATCTGAGCAATCTCAAGGTACTACTACAAATCAGATACAGTATAATCCTAGATCGTCAGTACAGCATGTGCAACAGCCGGTGAGGCAAGGTTAGAACCAGATGACTAATTTTGGCACATCAGGCCACATACCGTCGTCGGCTCAAAAAATAGCACCATCAATTCAAATGATCCATAGAGATATAGATCCTCATGTCTACAATCAGAGACTTTAAGCAGTAAACCAGCAAAGGACCCAGCAGATAGAGATTCCACAGGGGTATCATTATGGCACAGATTATAACACCCTTCACATGATTCCGAATCCAGGGTATCAATGCACATGGGATTTCAATCCATAGATGGATCAGCAAGTGTAGAGAAATCCAAATTCACATGCTGATGAGTTGTTGCTAAAGGTGATCGAGATGATAAAGAATCAGTTCGGTCTAAAGCCAAAAGGGCTGACCTTCTCATACAAACGCACATATCTAGAATGGTATGATTTGGTCGCCCTTTCTATAAATTACAAGCTCCCAGAGTTTGCCAAGTTCACTGGACAAGACAGCACAAGCACGATAGAACATGTCAGTCGGTATCTTATACAGTTGGGCGAAGCATCCGTTGAAGAGGCCCAACGAGTTTGTTTCTTCTCCCTGTCCCTATCAGGGCCAGCCTTCACTTGGTTTTCATCACTGCCAATCAACTCCATTGTCAATTGGGCTGACCTAGAAAAGAAATTTCATACATATTTTTATACTGGGACTGGAGAAAAAAAGATTACCGATTTGACAACTATAAGGTAGAGAACTAACGAATCAGGCACTGAGTTTCTTCAGAGGTTCTGAGAGACCAGAAATTTGTGCTTCTCATTAAACTTGGCTGATGATCAGCTAGCTGCTTTGACCGTGCAAGGAATGCTGCCAACATGGAAGGAGAAGCTGCTGGGACAAGAATTTGACAACTTAGGTTAATTGGCTCAATGAGTGGCAGCGCTCAATAGCCAATTCTAGAGTATGCGTAGAGATACCTGATTCCAGAAGAGTACCACAGTGGCTGAAGCTTATAATCCATATTTAGTCAACGATGGCTATGAAGATGAAGAATAAGAGGTTGCCACGGCTGAATGGAATTGGGGCAAAAAGATAGTAATGGTGCCAAATCCTTAGGGAAGAGGAGTCGAGGAGAGCTACGACTTTGACACCACAAAATCAGACAAGCTCTTCGATTTCCTGCTTGAGAAGGGACAGATCAAGTTGCCCGATAATCATGTTATGATGCCCCCTGATCAGTTGAAGAATAAGAAGTTCTACAAGTTCCATAATGCAACTTCTCATTCCACTAATGAATGCAGAATTTTTTGGCAGCATATACGGAGAGCTATTTAGCAAGGAAGACTCAAATTTGATATGCCTCAGAAAATAAAAGTTGATGATAATCCTTTCCCAGGAGATCAAAACATGGTCGATGCTAGGCTGCTCAAAGGAAAGACTAAGATCCTGACATCAACCAAATCAAGAGAAGCTGGAACAGTCGATCCCGAGATGCAACTATTGGCTGACAAATACAGAGAAATTAGAAGGCATTGTGATAAGCAAAAGAGCCGATATGAGCAGGGGGAAACGTCAAAAGATAGGGCGACAAAGCCACGGGTTACATCTTGGATTCTGTTGAATAAGTGGCAGCGGCAGAAAGAAAAGGATTATCAGCGTTGGTTAGAGGAGCAAGAATACTAGCGTCAACTGGAAAAAGAGAGGTATGAAAGGAAGCAAGCTGAATCACATTGGAATTGTCCTTTCTTCAGACATTGCTGGAATGAAGGTTTGAAGTTGCCTACCAGACATGACTGTCCAGAATGCAGCGAGCAATATTGGGAATTCAGGCGATCTCAAACCAACCGCCGGTCTATCCATGCTCGAGATGAGTATCATCATGATAACATGGATCAGCGCTTAAAAAATAGAAGTGTTCATGATCGGCTTGGAAAGCGAGTTGCTGATCAAAACTGGGCTGATTATGAAGAGACGAGTAATGAAGAAAAATATGTTTGGCAGGAAGGCCAATGGTGTCCAGGAGGTTTGATAAGAAGCCAGAAGAGAAGGGTGCAACGCCTAAGGAATAGAGAGTTGGAACAGGTTCAAGCATCTGGTAAACCTCAAGTATGGCGTGCTAAGCAAACAGCCGATAAAGGCAACCATCGGCTAATATTCAAATGGCTTTTCTATTGCCATCAGAGTTCAGAGCTCCAGCAGATCAAGAAGTTTACTCATATTTTGATGAATCGGAGTATGAGGAGATAGTTGTCAAGTTGACAGTCATACAGCAGGCTATATTTGACAAACCCGTCAAGCATCGGCACTTAAAGGCTTTATATGTAAAAGGTTTTGTTGATGGGAAGCCAATGAACAAGATGTTGGTGGATGGAGGTGCTTCTGTTAATCTTATGTCTTACACCACTTTTCGTAAACTTGGCAAGGGACCAGGAGATCTGATTGAGACTGACATGATGCTTAAGGACTTTGGAGGTAATGCATCTAAGACCCGGGGGGCAATGAATGTCGAACTGATAATCGGGAGTAAGACTCTGCTCACCACATTCTTCGTCATCGATGGAAAAGGGTCGTACAGTTTGCTCCTTGGTCGTGATTGGATTCATGCGAACTGTTGTGTACCATCGACCCTGCATTAGTGTTTGATTCGATGGCATGGAAATGATGTCGAGCTGGTTCCCGCTGATGAGTCTATGAATATCGCAATAGCCAATCCAGTCTTTTGGGAACTAGGAGACTTCGAATGCTTTTCAAGCAAGTTATGGGAAGGAGGCTTCATTAAGATCAGTAATGAAGGCCAACAGCCGATCCAAGCAATTGGCTCTGAGAGTTTGTTTTGATAAATAATCATGGCTACACGTCGGCCGTTGGATTAAGGGGAGTAAGCATTGGTCCTGGAGATAGGCTTAGGCCGACGTATACGAACGCTAAGTCGAATCATAAGTGCAATCCAGAGTTGATGAATCTATTAAAGGAAGTTTTGTTTCACTTAATGAGATGCTTGGCCTGGATCGATCAATCGTTTAACCTTTGGTTTGAAAAGTTTTAGTGCAACCTATCAATAGCGATCGACGAAATATATTTGAAGGGATATTATACTAGCATTTGATCAACACTTGATAGCCAATTCGTTTAATCATCGGCTCTAATAGCTTGTACCAGAAATGTATCGCCTCTAGTTCAAAAATAAAGATCTTCGAATATATAAAAGTCAATACGATATGTATCGCCTCTAGAGCAAAAACAAAAACAAAGACATTCATGACACATACAGGGGCATTGCACTGAGATACGTTCATGGAAGAGCAAGAGACTTTGTTCATTGATTCACCCAAAGTACAAACTAATCAAAGACTTTGTTCACCACAACTTGAGCAGATGTGATGTCCACAATGGCCTCCGCTGCAACGATGAATTCTTCGAGCAGGTCCTCATGTTCCTCAGGGCTGTCACCCATCAGGAAGCCAGTCTCCATGGCATGGAGCTCATAACCGGTCTGGACTTGCGCCGCGATCAGCGCCACCGACGCACCATGACAAACGCCGTGAAGGCGATTTCCTGAACGCGGGCCAGGATGTCTTGGAGGCAAGCGTTGATGAGGGGACCCTGAGCATTGACGGCGTCTACGGCCGCGTTCGCCGCCAGTTGGAGAGACTCCAACTACACCGTCAGGGCTAGCAATCATAGGAACAGAAAGACTATCAAGATAAAGGCAGTAGAAATTAGAATGGAGGCGTTCCTAGAGTTCATCTTACCCGCCACCATGGTGTCGGATTAGGCCAACCGTGTCCAAACGGCACTGGCCTCTTCTTCGGCGGCGTGAAGGGCAGCCTGAGAAACCCCGAAGTGGATCTCGAGCTGGCCGTTTTCCCGAGTCACCTCAGAATAGCGGTCCTAGGCCACCCTCCACTCCTGGAGGAAGCGCCGGGCATCATCGCCGTTGTACAAGTCAGAGGAGTCCGACGATGAGGCCGGTGTAGAAGATATAGCATCAGAGGGCTCGTCGGCCCTGGGAAGAGGACAGAGACTGTCATTTAAAATGAATCTTTAGACAAATCAGAATAGTTCGTCGTCATAAGAAGAAGATATCGATCTCACCTCATGCTCAGAGGTGCTGATTCACCTGCATGTTCTCCTCCAGGACCTCCTCCGCCGCATGCTTGCCACAGTTCTCCTCGACGGCCATGAAGTTGATCGAATCTATAGGAAGGGAGGAAGGCCGCTACAGAGTTCTACGAGGGTGGAGAAGTGCAAAGGATTAGGAGCAGTTGCGAGTGCGGATGTGTTTGAGGCTAGAGCCCTCGGCTGGTATTTGAAGCCACGGAGCGAAGAGGTGGATGGCTCGAGACGTGCAAAAGGCAACCACAATTAATAGGAGGTGAAGCACCACCTCACTAATACCAAAGAGAATATGACGCCGGGTGACTAAGGACAGAAGATCGAAGGGTTCTCTTAATAAAGGCCGTGTTTTCAGACCTACATGGGATTAAGATCGAGAGTCTGGAATCGGCTATTTTCAAATCGGCTCTTTAGCCAAAACAAAGAAAACACAGTGAGACAACGGAAAGTATGGTTGTCATTGGTTCTACACAAGACAAATGTTGATACATGAATTACAAGTCTAGAACATCCTGGATCGCTTTCAACATTTCTAGTCGAATAGCATCAACTTCTGCGATCTGTTGTTTGTCTTCTTTGGTTGATCCAGGAATGTTCTCGAGGCTACTTTGGATGGCTCTGCCTTCTCTGACTTTGGCCAGCAGTTCCTATTTCTTTTGTTGAATGGCATCAGGTATTTGAGCCAGGGTAGACTTGTGACAATCAATGGTAGCCTTCATGTTTTCTAGCTCCTTCTCAAGTTCTGCACGCCTGGCTTCCAGTTGAGACAATTCTGGGTCAATACTGAGGGAGGAGTTCTTCAAGTGATCAATCAACTGTGTTAGTTCTTTAGCCTCTTGCCTGTTGCAGTTCCTCTTGGCCAACAAAGTTTCACGATCGAACAGATTCCTCTGAGCCTTTTCACCTTCAGGGCCTGATCTTCAAAAGTAGATAAAGGTGACAAGACTCTAGAAAGAACTAGGGATGGGTTACCCTTAATAGACAAGAAGACTCTCCACATTGAATCAGTATCTTAGACCAAATCGGCTATGTTCTTCTCAAACATTGACAATATGTCTCTTAGCTGATTTTTGGTCTCTTCTGACAAAGCTTCCTTAGAGGAGGTAGCTGACGAGCTAATTTCATCTTTATCAAGATACTCCTCAAGATTGAAAGAGTAACTCAGGGCTAGAAGATTGAGTGCATGTGTATAAGGAAATCTTGATTAGAAGGTTTAAATCAATTTATAACAAATGGATGGCAAAAAAGGATACGATACCTTCTCTGTAGTGGCCTCTATCCAAAAAGAAGGAACAACTGATGGTGCACCAATAGCATCTGGTTGAATTAGCTCTGGGCTTTCAACATTGGCATCTGCAGTATCGAGGAAATTTTTAGTTCATAATTATTAAGAATAAAGAGACATATAACTTCCTTACCATCAGTTGTATGCCGAACTAGGGAATCAACAGTCTGAGTGTCGACGGCAACAGGATCACCTTCGACGCCGATAGGATCATTAAGTGGACTGTCAGGCTCCTGCTCTTGCATGGGTGTTTCCTCAGGAAGTATCTATCATGGTAAGAGTCTAGGTGAAGGATGGAAACCGAGTAAATCAAAAAGTCAAAGAAAATACTCTGACAAGCATCAAGGATAAGACTCACATTTTCTGCTGTTATGGAAGCATCGATTATTTCAACCGAAATTGGCGACTTTTGAGGATCAGCCGATGGGGGTTCAGTTGGTGTTGAGTCAAACGCTTGGGATAGCAGTCCCGCACCTAGAGCAGGTTGGGATGCAATGCTCGATAACTGTGAAGGAACGGGATCAGCAGTTGAACAACATTGTGAGAAGGAAATGAATTGTTTACCTGAGCAGCTGACGGTCTTGTCCTGTGGAGCCTCTTCCCAGTAGTGGTTTTTTGGGTTGTCCCTTGAGCCGCCTTACGCTTTGAAGAATGATATGTTACAATAGTGGAGGCAGCATGA
Organism: Miscanthus floridulus; assembly: GCF_019320115.1. NCBI lineage: Eukaryota > Viridiplantae > Streptophyta > Magnoliopsida > Poales > Poaceae > Miscanthus > Miscanthus floridulus. The sequence goes on from NC_089585.1 coordinate 10,863,775, forward strand.
GTTTTCATCAAATTTTTCAATGAAGGCACAGCCGATCCCATTCTTGAAACTGGGCACGGTGGCTGGTAATCTATAGGATGCCCCTTCCTATCCAAGCTCAAAGGATCAAATTCAGCATCCTAAAAAGGTCAATTAGAACAGTTGACAAAGGAATTCATCGAGCTATTTTCTTGAAAAGAAATGGCAAGTTACCTCTCCGTCAGAAGCAAATTCCCCATCCAGGGATATACACAAAGGATGGACCAACCCACAGAAAAGATGGGAGTGCCATTCTTGCCACCAGGAGTCGAAGAGAGTGGAAGAGGAGCTGACTCTGATCTAGTCGTACACGCAAAGAGAAGGAAGGTCTGATCCTAATTGAAAAACTCCATAGGCTTCCATCACCTCACTGATGTCTTCTCTTGGCTTCAATATGTTTCTAAAGAACGATTGAGGGGGGAGCTGGCCAAAGACAAACTGACAGGCTATGAAAGATGGATTGTAGAACTCATAAGTTGGGAGGTTGCCTGGAAGGGAGGAGCCTATAGCCATTTTTCCACGACCATGACAAAATTTAGCGGGAAGAACGCAGGGCTTGATGAAGGAATTAAAAATTGCAGCCACCGCCTCGTCCGAGCAGCCTGACTCAAATCGAAACTTGAATGGGAAGATCAGCTTATCATTCTCATCATCATCGTATGGTAGCCAAGTCAGGATGTCTATACCAAACCCTCTGTAAAACTTCTTGAAGAGATGGCCAATATCAAAATCAATTGTTATGGCCGATGCAGCCTCACCATAGCTCATGCACTACCAAGTTCTTCCTTCTTTACCTCTATATTCCTCATCAAAGTTGGAGGAAGGGAAACTTAGGCTTCTAAGATCAGGCCTTACAATCTTATGCATATACAGGTTGAGCCACATTTGTATCAACCACCAAGGGCCACTGATGGTATGCACTGGTTCATTCTTCAGTAATTGTGCGGCTACCTGGTACATCAGATGATAAGCAGCTCCTAGCAGATACTTTCCAAGATGGATGTCCTTGCCTACTGCTAGATGCTTTGCCATGAGTTTGTGATTATAAGTTGGACCACAAGATGACCCATAAAAGATGAATCTCTCCAACCACATATTCAGAAAGGACACATATTCCCTTTCACTAACAGTCGATTCGTCTCCAATATGGTTCAGAATGTAACTTACCCATCCTGTGCAGTCTGATATTTTGTCTAATTTCTTGGAACCAGCACTCAAGTACTCATAAGGATGCACTGACCCAGTTATCCTAAAGTCGGTCAACATGTAAACATCAGCCAGGGTAATAGTCATCGGGCCATGACCAAAGACAAAAGCATTCAGGGCATTGGACCAGAAATAGGATGCGGAAATCAAGAGTGAATCATTCCTCTCCATCCCAGACAATGAAAGTGTCAAACATTGATTCAAATCATACACCTCCTAATCTCCGCCCTTTTTCTCGGGCACCCTCTGAAACCAATTTCTCCACCCCTTGGGCATTTTAGGCCAGTTTCTGAAGGGGGTTTTGATATTCTAGGAGGACGAGTCCACTACAGACTGTTTAAAGGGAATTTGGTTGGTTTCTTGATGGATGAAATCAAATGGGTCAGGATCACCCATAGGTCCAAGAAAATAGACATTGGAAGCAACAGCTGATGGAATCAAGATTTCATTCCTCATTTCCTAGAAATTGGATGGAAAAAATTTAAGGAGAAAAGAAATACAGGGTAGCGGCCGGTACTCAGAGAATGGAAAAATTGAAAGGCATACCTCAGGGACATGGTCGCTGGTCGCCATTAAAGCCGAAGTAGTTTTGAGTCTGACGAAGAACGCTTGAATAACAGCTTGATAGAACAGAGGATTTGCTAGGGTTTGAGGCCTTGGCGATGACGACGTCGGATATCAAGATTTGCTCAAGGAAAAGGGAAAAGGCAAAAAGGCCGAGTGAGTTGGAAGAGGTACTGTTGGGATATTATATAAAACTTATGGCGAGAAGTCAGGAATCATGCGTATATCTCGGAATAGAACAGTTGCAGTGTGGTAAACGGAAAAATAGGAATTTTGGAATAAAATCACTTTTATCCCAAAATTGGGGGGCATGTGTTTACACCAAAATTTGGGAGAAGAACGCGGGAATTCGAAGGCTTCCAAAATTGTGCCCATCAAGGAATCGATTGCATAAGGATCGATATCAGCTGATTCAAATACGACTCTGGAATCGAATCTCTTTGGATGACGTCAACAGATAACGATGATGAGCTACGATTGGCGTCGGGGAGATACATATCAGACTCTACAAAAGGGGAAAGATTAGGGTCCAAGTTATCTTAAGATAGGAATGTTTTCTTCATGTCGAAGATTGTACCGAGTCGTACTTGAATAGGATTCGTGTTTAGGCTCCGGGTATAAATATTGAACCCCGGCTATTGTTAAGACATAATCAATCCAATACAAGTTACTTACTTTTTTCGGCTCCGGCCAGCCCTTAGGAGTAGGAGTAGAGTAGATCTCGGTGAGTTCTTCAGCGAGCAGGGCTGCATCGGTCCGACCGACCTCCGGTTTGTCTGTAAGTACCGTCATGGCTTATACTTCTGTTCGTACGGCTGCTTCGATCCGGTCGACCTCCACTGCGACTCTGGTATAAGCTAGTTATCAACTCTTGTTTAGTTCAAGTACGGCTGCATCGATCCGGTCGACCTCCGCTGCTCGAACTAGATTAAGGTCAAGCTATCGGCTCTATCTAAGAGTGGCGTCCTTCGGATAGATTCATTAAGTTACTGATATTGCTTATTGCTTTCATTATTTATTTAATTACAGCAATATCACTTCGCCCGATTAGGATTGATCTAGATCGGCCTTATATTTTGTTTAACCCATTGTTTATTAATCTAAATTGATCTAATCTGCACTTTAAATGATGAGTTATGTTTTATCGGCTGTTTTATGTTAATCTTGATCATGCATAGTGTGCGGTTATGGCATGTCTGGTCTTGAATAGATCTATTGGCTAATGAGAACTGTTCTATGGCCCATTATCACGGCCTGTGTGATTCTGCCTCACACCCCACTGTTAGCACCATGGAGTGAGGATCATTATTTGGTAGATCTATTCCTGATAGGGCATGACCTTAATTGTGCGCTATCCCTGAATCGGCTGTTTTAGCCGATATCAAGTGCTTTCACATATGCAGTTCACGTCACGAGACCGTTGAAGTAAAGATAGGTTGAAAGATGTGTTAGCCCCATAATCTTATTATTGTATTATGGCATGCATGATTCTGCCTCATGCCCCACTAATATTACTAATAAGTTAGGGTCGTCGAATCTATGGTTGTTTCTACAGCCTGCATGATTCTGCCTCATGCCCCACTGGTCATAACGATAGATGAGATCTAATATGTTCATTAGATTTATCTTTATTAAATGGTTAAATGATGATGAGTTGTTTCTTTTACATAAAATGGATTCGGTTACTTGTAGTCATTAGCTTAGCATAAACTGATTATTGTTGACATCCTATTGCCATTGACCAGTATTTGTCTTAACAATGTTCATTCTGAATTATAACTGGTTTTTCCTTCCATAATTCCATGAGCTTTAATTGATTTATTCATATAAGTATGCAGGAATCGGCTATTTAGTCGATCTCCTTCCACATCGGCTCTCAGAGCCGCACATTTGGAATTGTCTGGCAACACCGGCATGTTCCGCTTTAAATTACTGATAAACTTTCTTTCCTTGTCAATTGCAGGGTCAAATTAACTGGCACATCTCGGGAGGAGTACGTAGGATCGTCCACCCCTGCGTTGAAGCCAGGCGGATCTACAGCTCCATCGAGCAGACCCTTCCGGCTTGCTCGTGTGCCACGGCACGGGACGAAATTTTGTGCCGACAGCTTCACCACTTGGAGTATGCTACCTATCTCATAATCACTTTGATAAACTAGGTTAGCACTAAGGGTTTCATCAATTCACCAAAACCAAACTAGAGCTTTCAGCTGGGCTGGTCCAGATGAGGTAAAAGGAAAAGGATTTCCCTTTTATGACTTAGAGATAATTTGGGAGGGATTCAAAAGGGATTTGAAGGGAATTCAAATAGACGAGTTGCGGGGAAAAGGAAAAGGGACTTTTCCATTTATACGAATTAGGTCTCAGGGAATTTGAAAGGGAATCCAAAGGGGAATTCAAGAAGGGATTGAAAGGAATTTCACTATGGATTTGTGCACCCCAAACTCCAAACAAGACTCAACTCAAAACCAACTCAAGAACACGGACACTCTCCTACAATCATATCTATATGTGTGCACCAATTTATTAGTCATGTCTCCTTGGTTGACTTAGGTTTGACCTAGCGACTACATGTTCCACACATTTGCAGGGAAAATTTTAAAAAGTTTGTATTTTTGGTTGTGCGAAACTCTGGGTTGTTACAATCACTGCATCAGACAAAAACAATCCATGACCTACTATGACTATAGCCAGGCAAATATAACACTTCCAGATGTATCTGTGTTCTTTTTTCTAAAGTTTCCGCAAACCTACCACCAGGCAATATTCATAATATAATTGAGTTACTATAGACAAATGTAATGAATGAACATAGAAAAAAGTCTACTGGACTATGAGGAAATAAAGTCTCGATACCGAGCTAAATTGTAGCATTTGTGTTCATGTCTATGTGGCTAGATGCTTTGTGACTGTCACATCGGATTGTTCAAAAAATAGATAAAGGTCATTCCCACATGCATTTTTTACTTTCAAAAAAAATTATTACTTTAAAAAATTCCCACATGCATTTTGTGGTGCAGAGATAACTTTGTGACCATCTCTTGGTGTTGCATTGCTAATGAGACACAATCAACCAGTGTTATTAAATTGGTGACCATCAAAGCCAGAAAATAAACTAAAAATGAATAGTGTGACACAAACTGTGATGACCCATAGTCCCTCACCTTATATCTCAGTTTTCGCCCAAGTGAAATTCATTGATGTTGCTATGATGATCTCACGAGATGGTAATCGAGTGGCCGTGAAATTGATCGATGTTGTTGTGATGACCTCACGAGATGGTAATTGAGTGGCTGCAAAATGACTTCTCCCTTTAATTGAAGACATATATACAAATTAGTTTTGTTCCACAATTACATGATCGCAACAGATCTGATGGACAGATATTCTACACTGTATATTTGTTCCTTCAGGCTTGATCTGCAGTCATGCGCTCACACTGTATATTTCTTTAATTGATACCATTCACTGAATAAATGGAGATCAACAGATATGTGAATCAAAGATGGGTACAAGAAAAGTATCTGAAGATTTTGTATTCACTTACTCACACAAGAAAGCATTTCCTTCATCTATGAAGAGGAGCAAACCCCTATCAGATTTCTTAGCCCAGTCGAACAACTGATGGGTCTTGGTGACTTCTTGTGGTCCCAATGATGCAACATCTTCACCAGTCATTAGTACATAAATCTAATCGCTGTAAGTGATGACAATATTAGTGGGACTGTAGTATTTCAAAAGTTTTTATTAGTGTTGACTTAGGTATGGTCTATGTATGTAACAAACAGAATTGCGAGTTAGTACCTCCACGCTGATCCTAGTGCTCGAATGTAGATCCTCCATGGTGGTGGTCCTCCTGCTCGAATGGAAACCTCCGTGCGGGAGCCCCAAACCTCTGAGGACAGGGAGAGAGTGACGGCCCGATGTGGCCTCGTCGTCATGTCGGTGTCGAGGCCCCGCTCCAGCAGCCACGCTGGAGCCGCTCCTCCTCAGCAGATCTGAGCACCGGGGTCGGGACGGAGGGGCTGTGCGCGCCATCGTCCGCCGGGATGCGGTCCAAGATGAAGTTTGTGCTTATCTGTTCCAGCCGAATATATTCTCAACATGGCTCAACAAAAATAAAAATATCACCTGGTCTATAACTTGCATGTCAGTTTGACAACCAAGTTCGGCCGGCTTGATTTCAGATCACAGAGCACATAACTTCTAAATTCACGGAAAAGCAGAGCATTTGTAACCCCACCTCGTGTGGGGAGGTCGTATAGAGTGTGCAGCAGGGAGCACACTGTCGCCACTAACACCAAGGTACTGGGAGCACTGCCACTGCTACTTAAAACATGCAGTTTATCACTGGCACCGAAAGAGCGATAAACAATCTCATTAAGCAAGCAGATCAAAATATTCTTTAACTAAACTCAGAAAATTATGAAGCAGTGTCAAAATATTCTTTAACTACACTAAAAAAATTATGATATTTTTACACGTGTCAGAAAACTATGATGGTTCAGGGAATGCTGAAAGTTGTAGTATTTTTACACCTTGCTATCTAAGTATGTATACCAATCAACTATTTTGTAAGTACGTTCTATACTGTTCAACTCATCAATCACACAGTATATTCAATTTTCATGGTCCTGCTTGCCAATAACAATCACAACTTGGGCACAATGAGTACCACAAGAGTTCAGGGAAAGTTGTATTATCTGAAGAAAGCTATTGAAGAACAACATGGCATCAATCAAAATCTTCGAACCTAGATCCAACTAGATCCAACTATACTATCGCACAGCTTGTATACTTCATATGAGATTACGACAATCCAGCTGGCTGCATATGGCTGAATCGAAACAAAAAGAGTCAGGAGAATTTTTCCAAACACATTACCTACACTCGCATCTAAGCAAGAACGAACCAATAAGGAACTGTCTAGAAATTGCATAAGTAGACTGAACAACAAATTATGAGATGTCAGCAGCATCTAAGCAAGGACGAATCAAGGAACTGTCTAGGAATTGCATAAGTAGGTATATGTGTCAATCAAGCATATATACAGAAGGAGCGAGCGAGTCAGCACTTGCCTCCATCGTCACGGCACCAAGTTGCACCAGTCCTCCGTCGACGCCGCTGTCGTTGGTCGTGGACTCCGTGCCATGTCATTCAACCACACGACGCCATGCCAATATCAGCAGGCCTCCTCTGGATCCCTCTCCGCTCTCGTATCTCATCCGGCTGTCATGGCCGTGGACGCCGGCTCGAGGATAGCCTCGACGTCGGAGGAGGCCGCGTCGGATCGCGGGCTTGTGGCTCGGGGCGGACGAGGCTGCGTCGAATCGCCATGCGGGCCGTCGAATATGTGGCTGCTTCGCGGTCACGGGCGCAGGGGTCGCAGGCATCGCGTCGTGTCCGGCAGTGGCACGGCGGCGGCGGCTTGGCGAGGTCGTCCGGCGGCGGTTCCTTAGAGCGAGACGAGCAACCCTAATCACTGGTGCTGGGCGTGAGAGAGGAGGGGTCGCAGGGGAGAGGAGGGGTCGGCGAGGTGGATCACGGTGTAGGGAAGGTTGGGCGTGAATTGCCGCCCGAGATCGATGGCGAGGTTTCCTGCGAAATGACTTCCCTAAAGCGTGTTGTCGGTCCCACGCGGCGGCGCCTTTTATCTGTGGAGCGATGGGCTTCTCACGATCTCTGGCAGAGCGATGAGCTTTGGTGTCGCACTGGTCGAGGAAATAGTTATGAATGTTTTAGTTGTGTATATGTAATGTAATGTGTATATAGATAGATAGAGAGAGATATAGGAGATGTAGGAGATTAGGACAGGGGTAGTTTGGTCCTTTCAGGTGGTCGGGAGGGATGAAAACATTATAGGAAAAAGAAAAGAAGAGAAAATGGGTGAACTCCTTTGAATCAAAACAATTCGTAGCTTCAGTGTCAAATTTTGAAAGCCAGACGAATTGAATGTCAAATCTTGTGAGGCTTATGAACTGGATGTCAAATACTCCATCCGTTCCAAATTATGTCGCTTTGACTTTTTTGGTTAATCTATTTTGTTATGTATCTAGACATGTTATTATATCTAAATACATAGCAAAATGGATGTACCAAAAAAGTCAAAACAACTTATAATTTAGAACAGAATGAGTATTAAAATTTCTCGCTGCTGGGGGCTCAGAGGTGGGTGTCGCCGTTGGTGAGGATGGATATCCGGGGGCGGGCGTTCGCGTGTGCCGGATGGACGGGTTGGCATCCGCGAACTCCCTGGTGATGAGCCGGGCCACCATTCCTGCCGCCACCGTCCTTATCGGTGCCGCCTCCCTCATCAGTCGCGTTGTCTCAGTGTCTACCTTCGCCAACCGCCACACCTTCTCCCACCTCCCAGGCTGGGTGGCCACCGATCGCCACGCCCTTGATCGCACCGAGCACGGGGGTCGTCGCCCCTTCCGTGCCCTACTCCTGTGCCGTCTGCGGCCACTGTTTCCCCACCCGCCCCGATCTCACCCGCCGTTTTTTCGGAGAAGAAATAGGAGGGTGGAAATAAAACAACCGAGACCGAATGGACCGAAACCCAACCCGAAAAGACCGAAATTTCAGTGCTCGGTTCCTACTTCGGTTCCCTTTCACGGAAGACCAATTTTAATTTCGGTGCTTCAGTCTCTAGGCTCAGGTAACCGATATATAGTTGGAGTTCCTATATGTTTAATAAGGCCAAAACGTACACTCAATTGGCCCATATCCATCGTGATCCATGAAGCCCATGTTCAGCCATTCCATGAGACCTCAGGGCAGGTACGTTGCTACACGTCAGCGATCTTGTAACCGTTTTATACGGTGTCATGTATGATTTTTACTGATGTGGAGGAAAGAGAGAGGAGAGAGAGGTCATTGTTCCGCGAGACAACTATCTCATGAACTAAAACTTAGGACTATGAGATAATTATTTTACTATTGTATGACTTATTGCCATACAGCTCATAATTTTACTTTTATTCTATGTATAAATTAAGAAATTATGAATTACTATGAGACAACCTAGAAAAAACCATGGTACATGTTGTCGAAATTACGTGGCAGACCGCCGCCAGCATCGTGAGCGCCGTCCGCCTGCGCGGCACGAGCGCCGCTGCCCGACGATTTCCTGGGCCCAATGCCTAGCCACTGCAGGTCAAGCAGCAGCCGCAGGAGGTTGGCCCGCTGCCCCGCTCTCTTTCTTGTGCGTGTTCTGATGTGGTGGCTCGAACTTCATCTCAGCAGCCACCACGAAGTTGTCGCCGTCGTCGGCGTCCAAGGAGTCAGCCGTGACATCCTGCTGCTGCTGCTTGGCGGGCGGAGCCATATTTTAGCAGCGCTGAGATATTGAGGCCAAGATGGAAGTGCAGCGATGAATCGAAGTAGCTAGTTCGTGGTGTTGTGTCGTTGTTCGGTCAGACTCGGTTGAAACCGATGACCGAGACCGATGATTCGGGTAACCGAACTGTCGGTTCTTGGTTTCTCGGGCACAACTTCGGTTTCCAATTTGCAAAGACCAAAAATTTTAATAACCGATTTACCCAAACCGAACGCCCACCTTGAGATGGAATCGAACCCCACGTTGCTAGGGCAGGTGCGGGTGCGTAGGATCATGGTGGAGCCTTCTCAGATTAGATCTAGATCGTTGGTTTTTCTGGATGTAAAATCTGGTGTGGATGAAGGAAATGTCATCTCGGGGATAAATTCCTAGTTGGACTGTGCGTAATTTGAATTGGTCCTTTATAGCAAAAGAAGAATAGAAGAAGAGATGACCTGACCCAAATGCCCCTGGAGCTGGTATCATTCTCTCCCTATGATACATTGGGCTCCACCTGTTATATCATCTACCTCCCATCGTGCCTTCATGCTGCTGCTTAGCCATGATGCCTTCTTCACCTGCTGTTGCATAAAATCGAGCCGAGCAAACGCCAAACAACCAATTTGCTCCCATCACCTGCTGTTGCATCCCTCTAAGATATAGCAAAAATTCATAAAAATCGAGCCGAGCAAACGCCAAACAACCAATTTGCTCCCATGACCTGTTGTTGCATCCCTCCAAAATATAGCAAAAAATCCACGGCTATCTCCTTTCTCCCGAAGCAATAGCAGTGGACTCTCTTTTTTCCCCCTTCTCGTTTTTCTCAACATAGCAAGCAAGAGCTATAGAAGCAAACATGCAACATCAAAGTTCACAACGGTGACGGCAGAGGTAGGACACAAGATGGGAGCTAGTACCGTGCAGCGGGTGCGCAGGAGGCAGGCCATGTCCATGCGGCACGATGCGAGCGAATTTAGAGGAGATATATGCAGTGGAGGGATTGATAAAAGCGTCATTGTGCTGCCCCAATTTGGTTTCAACAGTGAGAAAGAGGAGCTGAATCCATGGTGGCGTGCTGGAGATCCTCCAACAGGACATATTGGACTTGGGTTGGTTTGGGAGCAGGGAGATGAATGCCGGCCGCACGGCGAGGACCGCCCCCCGCGTGCGCGAGACCGAGCCGATAAGGCTGAGGAGATCACTAATCAATTTATCATCAATTGATTACCCCTACCTGTTTGTAAATCCAAGTTATTGAAGGGAAAAAGAGAGAGTTAACGACAATCATTTACACGCCACTGCATGCGACAAATGCTGAAAACGTGGTTGAATTTTGGCTCATCCATGAGACCATGACAGTAATTCCTCACTGATAATTCGAAGTGTGAAGCAAAACATCGAGGAGATCCTCCAAATTCAGCAACCCAACTAAAGCAAACCATCACTAATATCGCCAGACCAAGATTCCAGTCCAGACCAAGCAAGTTCAATTCGTCGCATAATTACAGGGGCTAACACAAAAAATTCTCCTCGAGCTTCCAAATCGGCTGCAAAACTCCTGATGAATCTTCGTCGGCCTTCTCAACGGTCACAGCGTGGGTGGCAAGTCCAGAAACTCTGTCAGCACTTCATATACAGAGTCATACTCCGCAGAGTAGGGTCCTTCCACCACGATAACTCCGCGCTCAGCAGATTCCTGCAACACATGATCAGAGAAAAGAAGTATGGAGTTAACTGGTTCCATGAGGAAACTGCCGCAGAGTAATCAAACTATGGCAACATGAACTTGTACCTCTGTAGCAGTATAAATATGTTTCCACAACTTTACTGATCCACATTGTAGATAAGCACCATTATGCACACACTGAAAATTGAACACAAGTCACTTATAACCCTATAAATGACTTTGATGGAGGAAAACTTGAACTATTCTTACTTAAGCTTGAAATAAGCACACCGCGTTGCTCGCCACTCGAGAATATGCACGACTTAAACAAAGAGCACACTTAAGAAGAATACACGACCAGAGCTATCTTCTAGAACACACATGGACAGATCGACAAACTAAAATATTCTAAAATGATAGACGCCACAAGTCAGCAATCATGTACAGAATTCGAAAGCCTTCAAAGCAACACAAAGTATTCCTAGGGGATGTTTGGATGCCGGCCATAAAAAGCCACGCCGCATGCGCGGCAGAGTGGCTCGCCACAGATGGTGGCGAGAATACAGGTCTGCATGTTCTGTGGCCGCCTAGGTTGGATTCTCAACCAAACAACTCCGGGAAAATTTGTGGCATGCCGAACCTGTGGCTTGGCAAGCCGAGGCGGCCAACCAAACAGCCCCGTAATCTGACACCTACTCCACCACCATTCCTATCTCAGAGAAATTCTATCATTAAAACCACAACTTTTTTTAGAATCCGCTAAAGAGAAACACATCAAAGTTTATCCTGGAATAAACCATTCTGCTAACAAAAAGTTGCAATCAAAATTGTCTTATAAACCCACTCTCAACAGTCGGCAAACAGATCATGTAAAAGGAATAAACATTTCTATTTCGTAAAACATGATCCTTATTAAGTCCTTGTCCCATCACAGTAAGAAATGATTCAAGCATGAGAAGAGAATAAGACTATCATCTTACCTACCACATATGATATAAAAGGAAAGGGAACACAGACTACTTGCTACAAGTTACAACATCATATCAATAAGTGTCATATACCATATAACAGTGAAGGCCCAATTAATACATTATAATATAAATATGAATGACTAACTTTAGAAGAACAAATTCTCACTACGAAAAAGTATTATACACAGCAAGATACACAACTCTAACATATCTATCGCAAAATTAAAGGACCAACAGTAATAATACTATCACATGACAGAAGCAGCTTGAGCTAGGTCACACTACAACCTAGAAGGCAGCATACGAGTGAAATGAATAAAAGATTCTGTGAGTCCTATGTAAGAAATAAAGGCCAATGCAAACTGCCAGTCTGGATTTTCCTGATGCCAGCAATGCAAACTAAATAGGAAAATTATCAAAGAAACATAATTTAAGCGTGAAACCATATGCCACACGAATAATATTTACCATCTAACTTTCATGTCGAATGGAACATAATCAGCTGTAAATGGACCTACCCTAAAGTTGATACCATTCAGAAATTTTTGAAGCTGTATCAATTGAGCATCACTGAAGATAATAGATACGTGTTGCGGTTCTGAATATAATGAAATTTCGCAGTACACATATCCAGATATCTGCAAGTATTGATATTGTTAGCATTCATTCATTCAAATACATAGTCAAGAATAGTGTTAACAAATATTATGTGGAAGATACCGTACATTCGGCTCAGAAATGCTGTCTAAAAACCCCTGCACCATGTCACCTGTTGTTGTATCTTCCAGATTTGGCTTGTCAACATAACTATAACCATATATATCGACACTTGTTAAGAAAATAAAATACATTTTAAGAAAAGAATCAAACAGATCCAGCGATATCAAAAGTAACATACTCAGATCCGACATAGTGCCTCCACGCACTGGAAAATAGGCCATCAACACCACAGTTTAGCACAAGAAATCTGAAAGATGCAGCAATGGCTTTCCAAATCGTACGGGAAAGCAATATATCAACTTCAGATATATCTTTGATTTTCTGGATCAAATCGTCACCCTACAGAAACCGTGAGGTTATTATTATGTTTTATTAAAATTTTTAAGAAGAAAAATTGCAAGTAAAAACAACAAAAGATCACCTTAGTATAGCCAAGAGCATGCTGGATGAAGTGTCTACAGAACTTAAAAACATGCCAGTGTTTAGCTGACCAATTGTCAATAAGATATTTATACTTTCTAATCTTACGATCATTTTGGTGATCGTAGACCTTCATCAATAGTGGATGCTTAAGTGCTTCACGTCGCCAATCAACACAATTCCTTCTGCTGGATAATGGACTGTATGTAGGAGGATTCCCTGAGGAATTTGCATCTCCCACTATGTAAACATTACAGATGAATGCGGCTCGGACCAGGGGTGGTTTCAGAGCCAAAGGGTAGCTAATCAATTCAAGGAACCTCTGCCATTTCTCTGGTTTTCCAAAACAATCATTTATCAACAAGTGGTCCTCAGCTAACGCGTCAAAGTAAGGAAGAAATTTCCCATCAATCTTAAGACGGTTAAGTACAGTTTCACAGAATCTATTTAGATCAAGAAATCCACCATCAGCGTCGAGCTGACAATCTTCTTCCAAGTCGATCACAAACTTAGAGCCGTTCTTGACCTTCATGTTAGCTTCAGACCACTTTCCAGCCCAACACCTGCCTGTTTTGAACTTGGCGACAATACAACCGAGATAACCCAACCCCATCCTCCTACTATCATATGATGGCAGTGCTTTAGGATGCTCGCCATATACAGCATAATGTTCATGCAAAACGATGGTATCAACAAAATCCAGAAAACGTTGGACGCTACATTCCAAGAATAAAAAAAAGAATGCAATCAGTAACGCCAGCATTTTTATCACCATATTTATCACTTTAGTCAAGAAGCTACCTTTTAGCCTCAGGACGACCAAGTATTTTTAATACAGCATCCGGGGATTGCACTCCTTTCTTCGATAAATAGAAAACAACGGCTTTCCTCAGATCTTCATAAATCCTGTATTTAGGAAAAATAATCACAAAAATAAGCAATAACGCTAAGTCTATCATGAAAATACAGCTCTATGATGCAATTTACTCAAATACTGCTTCCTTCCAGAATTCTTAGCCATATTTTCAAATCTTAGGCATATTTTACTTCCCCATGCATACATTTGTTGTTTTGGTCAGTAGTACCCCCTATTAACTATCCATGTTACCACACCATACTTCTATGGCTGCTGCTTCATCTTCCTTGCCGGGAATTCCTAATGAGAGCATGCACATCAGCTACTAAACACTTTGACTATAGGCAACAGAGTCACTTTAAGTGGCTCCTTGGTACCGGTGCTCAATAGAGATTGCCTAACAATTCTGGACACAGGGAGTATGTTTAAGGGATGCAGCAGGCTTATTACCCGGAATAGTTGTCTTGGATCTTCAGTGCCAATGGTTCATTAAATGCCATGATAAAATCGTATGGCACATAAAACAGTGGCTTCTGTGAAGCAAAGGCTGCCACAGTGCCTTCGAAGTAATGCGCAGAGCAACCATTGTCTTTAAACCTACAAAAATGAAATGTGTTAGAATAGAACCCCTAGTCTAGAACAACAAAACTCTAATCTAGAAAACAAATACTTCTGGAATAAGTTTAGAAGCTTACTCATTGAGAAAGTTCAAGAAATCAGACGCATCACCCTTAGGCACACCATCTTGACTTACAGAAATGTTACTGTGATGAGAGCCCACTGCTTCTGCTCTTTGATCATCCTCTGGTGTCGGCTTATCTGACTTAACTTCTGCTTCATTTCCAGTAGTTAAGATTCCAGTGGTTGCACTAGATTCAGAACTTTCAGCAGCCCCATCAAAGATTCCAGTGGTTGCACTAGATTCAGAACTTTCAGCAGCCCCATCAACAGACTGTGCTTGTTGAGGTGACTTCTTCACCTTGCTGTCTTGATGAGACACCGCTACTTCTCCACCATCACTGTGATGGGAGCCCACTGCTTCGGCCCTTTTATCATCAGAGGACATCTTATCTGAAGACTTATCTTCTCCATGTTTTCCAGTAGCTTCACTTGGTTCAGAACTTTCAGGAGCTGCATCATCGGACTGCCTTTGTTGAGATGACTTATTTTTCTCCTTCCCCTTGTCTTCTTTTGGTTCGTTGCCTTTTCTCTGGTTCACAAGAAATTCCCTAAACCATTCCCTAGCCTTATCTTCGTGCGGTTGGCCTTTGACAGGGGAATACTGGTCAGTGAAGTAAATGTTTTTTTCTTGGCGCTCTTCAAACAGCATCCAAACCGCTTGAGGCATTTGTTGGCAAATGGCCTGGTCAGCTACATATATAAATAGAGCACCATTGTGTTTGTGAATAACATCTAATCTGTTGCGGCAAAAAAGAAGTGCTGCTCCATCGTCAGATAGCTCCTCAGACAAAGACCGAAACCCATAGGAAGTCAATTGACTGCTTGAATCATCCAATAACCTTTTACAGGCTTCCACATGGTCACCTTTGCCTTCCGTATAGTGATCC
Organism: Miscanthus floridulus; assembly: GCF_019320115.1. NCBI lineage: Eukaryota > Viridiplantae > Streptophyta > Magnoliopsida > Poales > Poaceae > Miscanthus > Miscanthus floridulus. The sequence continues at coordinate 10,879,081 of NC_089585.1, forward strand.
ACCAACTGACTATGAGAAAAGTCTCTGAGAAAATCATAGCTACTGTCTTCCGGATTTAGCACCCACCCGTGAAGCAGATGTAACTTCAAAAGCTGACAAAGCAAGGTTGACCCATTCTGCACAAAATCCAAATGAGCACTCAAGCATGGTTGCAAAGAGAACTGAGTACGAATATTAGCAAGGGCATTTTTAGCTTCCTTTGCATCAGCGTCTGGCATGTCAACCACTTCATCAATGCTTAGCTGCAGCATGTCACGGAGGACGGACTTGATAAAGCTTTCTGTCCATGGGCCTGGCTTCCCAACAGTTGAACTATATCTGATGGCGACCAAATTGTGTATTGCCACCAAGTTTGCACATCCCTGAGTTCCTTGGAGTACCGTTGCAACCATGTTGTCATTAACTCTGAGCTCCTTTTTCGTGTACTTGGTCGACATGGTGCCTAGCAGAGATACCAACGTGTCACGTCACTTAGGGTTAGGGTTCGGAACTCATCCAGAGAGGGAGGGAACGGCAGCGATACTCAACTAACGAAAAGAGAAGGGGGGTGTTGGAACTCGGAACATACCAGTCGCAGAGATCGGGAGCTCCGCGGGAGCCGCGTCGCCCGACGGGACGGAGGCTGAGGACCTCGGGAGCTCCGCGGGAGAAACCCTAGGTGGGCATCAATGTGGAGGGATGGAGATTGACGGGAAGGCACCGCCGAGCAGGCAGATGCGGTCGGCGGCGGTGGGAGGCTCCGCTCGATCGCCCCGACGGCACGGAGGCTGAGGACCTCGGGAGCTCCGCGGGAGAAACCCTAGGTGGGCATCAATGTGGAGGGATGGCGCCGAGCAGGCAGATGCGGTCGGCGGCGGTGGGAGGCTCCGCTCGATCGCCCCGACGGGACGGAGGCTGAGGCGCGGGAGAAACCCTAGGGCATCAATGTGGAGGGATGGCGCCGAGCAGGCAGATGCGGTCGGCGGCGGTGGGAGGCTCGAATCGTGACCGTTGGCAGGGAAACGAAGGGACGTGAGCATTTCGCAACCTCTTTTATTTTATGCAAAGAACCTTGTTTTTTCTTCTATTTTATTTTCTTTTGTGAAGGAGCCAGCCTTTATATACGAGAGAAATATTTATTTGGCACCCAAACAAATCAGTCTTCTGTATTTGGCACTTAAAATTTCAAATTTTCTTATCTGACACCAAGTTAAAATTTTCTTCGCTAGATGGCACTGTCATCCTTCCATCTGTTAGTTGACTATTTTGACCGTGTCAATATTTTCTAAGAATGGCCAAACTACCCTTCTGCTACTCGTGCACACGTTTCTCCTCCGACTCCTGACAGAGCCGGTGGGAGAAGAAGAAGCTAGATTTTTTGGCTTCACCTGCTCCCACCGGCTCTATGAGAGGAGAGAGGAGAGAGAAAATAGCTCCTGTAAATAGTCTATGAACAATGAATGCGTCAGATAAGCTGAAGGCCCTGTTCGGCAGAACTTATTGCTGTTGCGGCTGATTTGTAGGGCTGATTTGTTGTGAGAGAAAAACAATATTCTCATGACGGAAACGTAAGGCTGATTCTGCCTGATGAGCTCAAGCGAACAGGGCCAAAGCCAGTAGAAGCTCTACCAAACGGGGCCTTACTCTTAATTCACCACCCACTGCTGGCTTGTATAATTAATATGTTGGTGTTATTTTTAGTTCTACAAACTGACCAGCTGGAAGACGACGAGTCTGAAAGACGCTGCGCACTGTGACCCATCTGCTCCTGTCGAGTGTTTTGACCACAGCCTCAAGATCATCGTGCTGAAATCATATAGAGGAGAGAAGCCACAGGTTGATTTTGCAAAGTTCTTTGTTGAGAGAGCCAGGATCCTCGAGGTCATGAAGTTCTGTGTCAACGGATGTTGCAGTCGAGAATGGCGTGAAGACCATTGCAGGCAGCTCAATATTGAGAACAGAGCCTCAAGATGTGCTCTGTTTCCTTTCCTTTCGTGCTCCAGAACAAGTTGCCCTGTATATTTTGGATGGATGGTGTCCTCTCTAGAGAAGACATGTATGTCCTGATGATGGCTCTCGTTCTCGCATGATGATGGTTTCTCGTTCTCGTCGCCAGTTCACATACTCCATCATAGAACTAGAAGGAATCTACAGCCAGCTCCAACGATGACATTGTTTTCTTTAATACTATATCTTTATTTAAGTGTTGCTACAAGCGGATCGGCAACAGCAATTATTATATCAACATCTTTTGTTGCTTTACCGATTGTGAACTAGTGAAATCAGTGTTGTGCTGTGCAAACACTCTGTGCACTTTGTGTGTTTACCTGGTTCTATTTTATTGCCCCACTGCATACTTATCTCTGGTCAAGAATACTTTCATTTTTTATTTTTGTACTGTTTGAGCTGTCATTGACCATTTTCTATCAGAATATATATTTATAGATATGTTAAAGCATGAGAAATTCTGGAAGTGATTTTCAGGACACATTTGACTTTATTTCTTATGTTTCACATTAAATTATTTATAGTTTATAATTCATTTTCAAAAGAAGTTCTAAAGTTTTGACTATAATCAAAGTTCAATTTTTTTATAGGTCTTGTCCAGAATGTCAATTGTCTGTCAATTATTTATGACATACATTATTTGATTAACATTGAAACAGAGTTTGAATTGATGTTTGGCTTATTCTGGTCTTATCTCCAAATTAACCCTTGTAAAATTAAACTTGTTCTCGAATATTGCTTTCGCGTCCTCTTTTCAGCGACTTCAACTAATCTAGGGCAACTAAAGTGACTCTCGTCACAAACATGTCACGATAGCAGCACACTGTTTACCTTCGAACCTTCAATTCAAATAGTACACATACATAGTGTTATTTATCTAGTATTGTCATGGTAATTTGCCTAATCCATCAGCTTCATATTCATTAATCTCTCATGTACCCTTCAAAAAAAATTAATCTCTCATGTATTAAGTTCTAACAGTACATTTACAGCTCAAAAGAATTGCTCTCAGCAATACTGAACCGTGAAACATCTTTCCTATATATCTCTCCACGAAGAATCGCCTTATCACCCTTTATCTCCGGCTGCAGAGGAGCCATCAGAATGTATTTTTGGAAGAAAAAAGGATTATGGGTATAATAAAAGGATTTAAAGGATCAGTGAAACACATAGTGCTCTTGCCCCTGGAGGAATGACCATCATAAACACAGGTGTTCTTGTCACTGAATCCATCAGCCACACAAAGAAACCAAACACAGACAGATGATGAGTGACCTGCGCTCTTGTAGGTGATGTCCATTGCTCTAGGCCAATGCTCAACTAGGCCAAGGCCAAGGCCCAGGGCCCATATGATGGCCCATCCACGAGTAATCCCTGACAGGAACCGGCGACAAGAAGAAGAAACCGCCATCAGGCATTACAGTCTAAGAAGGGGTCTTCCCCAGAGAGGACACCATCCATCCAAAATATACGGGGCAACTCGTTCTGGAGCACGAAAGGAAACAGAGCACATCTTGAGGCTCTATTCTCAATATTGAGCTGCCTGCAATGGTCTTCAAGCCATTCTGGAGTGCAACATCTGTTGACACAGAACTTCATGACTTCGAGGATCCTGGCTCTCTCAACAAAGAACTTTGCGAAATCAACCTGTGGCTTTTCTCCTCTATATGATTGCAGCACGATGATCTTGAGGCTGTGGTCAAGACACTCGACAGGAGCAGATGGGTCGCAGTGCACAGCGTCTTTTAGACTCGTCGTCTCCCAGCTGGTGTAACAGTAGAACTAAAAATTAGCTATCTAAAAAATAGAAGCTATTAATTAGCTAGCTAATTTTTAGTGGTAATGGATCCAAACAGCCCCTACATTGTAGTTGTAGAGCATCAATGTGACAAAGATGTTGAATGTCGGTTGATAAAGACCCAATTGGATTTTTCAGAAGAAGTAAAGAGTTTTAGGGATAATTTTACTTTGTGGATATGTATGATGAAATATGCAGATCCAACATGATGATAAAGACTGCTGACCAAGTGTACCTACATAGTTTCTAAGATGTGGTGTTAATTAATGCATTATCTTCTCATAATTCAGACCATCATAGATCATACAATAGCAAAAAGTTTCTGAATTTTACAAACAGGGGATATCGCTTTTTGTCTCAAAATTTAGAATTGCTTTGTGGGAGTGATTTAATTTGTTTGGTAAGATAGTTTTCTTTCTGGTTCTCGAGTTTCATAATTTCTGTACTGCTGGTAGGGACTCAGGAATTAAAGGGAGATAATTGAAGGCAGATACTTGTACAATAATCCAGAACTATGGTTTTTTTCCTTTGTGATTGTTAGAGTATTTATTTCCTACCTGTACATGCCGCCTCCTCTAGGCTGGCTTGGCCCTTTGGGCTACCCTATATCCTCTATTTATATGTAACCCTCTTGTAATCTCATCATTAAATGAATCTAAGCCTGTTGGCATTCCTCTATCATGGTATCAAACTAATCACGTCTTGGGCCTTTCACCTCCCGCCCACCCCTCTGCTCCCCCCCCCCGTCCCCTCGGCCGCCGCGCCTCGCCTTGACGGCTGCAGCGCCGATGGCCGCTTCCACCGCGACTCAGCTTCGCGACGAAGCCCTCGCCGCCGCCAAGACGCTGGAAGAGGAGGTCGTCTCCTTGCGCATCACCAACTCCGAGCGCAGTCGGCAACTCCAGGAGGAGGCTGACCTTCTCAAGTCAGCCGCCGCTGCCCAGGAACACGTCCGTGCCGCCGCTGCTGCTCTTGACCAAGAGCATGCGCAGGCTGACGTCCTGGAACAACAGGTCGCTGCCCTCCGTGAGCGTCTTCGCACGGAATCCCTCCGGGACGACGACACCGTGGACGGCGACGACGACCGCTCTGAAGCTGCGGCCATTGCTCATCTGCACAGCCAGGCCGCCGCTGTCCAGAACATCAAGAACTTGATCCCCATCGTTCTTGATCTGCAGTCTTCCAACTACTCCAAGTGGCGCGGCTACGTCCTTCTCATCCTCAGCCGATTCACTCTGAAGGACCACGTCCTCAGTGATGATTCCCGCTTCGCCGACCTGACATGGTCGCGCATGGACTGTGTGGTCGTCTCCTGGCTCTTCAACACCATCTCCTCCGACCTCCTAGACATCATCCACGAGCATGACGGCATCACTACTCGGGCGGCATGGCTCGGGCTCGAACAGCAGTTCCTGAACAATCGTGAGTCCTGCGCCATGCTTCTCGACGCTGAGTTTCGCACCCTCTCCCAGGTCACCCTCTCCATCGACGATTACTGCCGCAAGATGAAGAGTATGGCTGATGCACTTGCCGATCTTGGCGAGCCCATCAACGACCGTACTCTTGTGCTGAATATTCTGCGTGGCCTCAACGAGCGCTTCCAATTCATGTTGCAGCTCATCACCCGTCAGCGGTCGTTCCCTTCGTTTGCTGACGTCCGCGCTGACCTACGCCTGGCCGAGCTCAACATGGCACCTCCCTCGGCGCCTCCCTCGGCTCTCATCGCCTCTTCGTCCAGCAAGCCTCCTGGGCCTGCATCCCCACGCCCTCCACAGGCCGCCGGGGGGGTGTCATCTGGCAGCAGCCGTGGCCGGCGTCATCGCGGCGGCCGTGGCCAAGGCGGTTCGCACAGTGGCCCGCCAGGCGGACCGCAGTGGCCCTCCCTCCTCAACCCATGGACCGGGTCCATCCATATGTGGCCCGGGTCCGCCCCCAGTGGTCCTCACGGTCCACCGCCTCGCGTCGGCCCGCCTTCGTCTCCACAGCAAGCTCTGATGACGGGCATGCCTCTTCCTAGAGCATACTATCCTCCGGCTCCTGCAACGTACTACCAGGCGCCCACCCAGACGTCCCCTTCTGCATGGTCACCATGGGATCCCCAGTCCCTCGCTAATGCCTTCAGCACCGTCACCCTCACCCCGCCACCAAGTTCCTCGGACTGGGTTGTCGACTTGGGCGCCACTTCTCACATTGCTTCCAACCCTGGTATGGTCACCATGTCGCCATCCTCCTCCTTTCCTTCCTCCATTGTGGTGGGCAATGGTGCCACCTTACCGATCGTTGGCACCAGCTACTCTACTCTTTCTGGTCCCTTTCATCTCAACAACGTTCTTATGGCCCTTGACATCATTAAAAACCTTCTTTCTGTTAGACAGTTCACCTCTGATAATCTCGTTTCTGTTGAGTTTGACCCTCTTGGTGTTTCTGTGAAGGATCTCCGTACCAGGAACGTCCTCCTTCGGTGTAACAGCTCAGGGCCCCTCTACACCCTGCAGCTCCCGTCGTCGCCCTCCGGTTCCTGCGCTCTTGTGGCCACTCCCTCCCCGGCTACTTGGCATCGTCGCCTCGGCCACCCCGGCAAGGCAACTCTTCAGAGCCTCGCCCAGTCTTCTTCAATTATCTGCAGCAAGCCTGATGATGACTCCCTCTGCCATGCTTGTCAGCTTGGGCGCCATGTCCGCTTACCCTTTACTAGTTCCTTGTCGAGAGCACCTCATAATTTTGATTTGATCCATTGTGATCTGTGGACATCCCCAATTATCAGTGTATCCGGATTTAAATATTATCTAGTTATTATTGATGATTGCTCTCATTTTCTTTGGACTTTTCCTCTTCGCTTAAAGTCTGACACTTTTTCTGTCCTCTCTAATTTTTTCGCCTATGTGCTCACTCAGTTTGGTTGCACCATCAAATCCGTGCAGTGTGACAACGGCCGTGAGTTTGACAACTCTACGTCTCGTGCTTTCTTTCTTGCTAAAGGTGTTTCTCTCTGCATGTCTTGCCCCTATACCTCGCAGCAAAATGGCAAAGCCGAGCGCATGCTTCGTACCACCAATAATGTCACCCGCACCTTGCTCTTCCAAGCTTCCATGCCCCCCTCCTATTGGGCTGATGCCCTTGCCACTGCCACTCACATCATCAATCGCCTCCCCACCAAGACTCTAAACATGAGCACCCCTTTCTTCGCGCTCTATGGCACTCATCCTTCCTATCATGACCTCCAGACCTTTGGGTGCACTTGTTACCCCAACCTCACCGCCACCACTCCTCACAAACTCGCCCCGCGTTCTTCTCTGTGCGTTTTCATTGGCTATTCTCCCGATCACAAGGGCTACAGGTGCCTCGACCTCGCCACCAACCGTGTCATCATCTCTCACCACGTTGTTTTCGATGAAACAACGTTTCCTTTCTCCCTTCGTCGGCCCTCACCACCTACACACGAGCTTGATTTTCTAACTGATGACGACCCCCCGTCAGTCTCTTTTCTGCCTACAGGTATACCTGGGGGCGCAGGCTCCCTGCCAGCGCCTGCGCCTCTGTGCGCCCCCTCCCAGCATGTGCCATCGGTCACTCCGGTGCCGGGACTGGGCACGCAGGCGTCCAGGCCACCTCCACCGGGTTTCACCGTGCCCCGGCCGTCGGTCGCCTCGATGCCTGCCCTAGGCACATCGGCGTCCCGGTCTTCCCCACCCGGCTTCACCACGCTTCGGCCGGCGCACACGGCACCCCCCTGCAGGCGCCCTCGACGTCCGCCCTTGCACCGGCGTCCACGACGTCCCCTGTGCAGGCGCCCCCGGCATCCTACTTCGACAAACCGCCCGTCGTCCATGTCTACACCCGGCGTGCCCCGGCACCCAGCTCGCCGCCTGAGCCCCTCGCTGGGACTCCTCCTCCCCGACGCTCCGGCATCATTCCCTCTCCACCGCGCTATGTCAAGAGTGGTCCTCCGCTTTCGGCAGGTGCTGTTACCATCCAGCCCGTCACCAATTCTCATGGCATGGCGACCCGTGGGAAATCTGGGTACCAGCAGCCTCGTCTCGCTCTGCACACCGAGGCCCTGTCCCCGCTACCGTGGTCCTGTCGTGACGCTCTTACCAATCACCATTGCGTCGGGCTATGGAAGAAGAATATGCTGCTCTCTTGGACAACCACACTTGGGATCTCGTCCCTTGCCCTGCCAAGGCGAATGTGGTCACCGGCAAATAGATTTTCAAACACAAGTTTCATGCTGATGGCTCTCTGGACAGATACAAGGCTCGATGGGTGCTTCGCGGGTTTACACAGCGCCCCGGTGTTGATTACGATGAAACCTTTAGCCCTGTCGTCAAGACAGCTACTGTTTGCACCGTCCTCACTCTGGCTCACTCTCGGGACTGGCCGATCCATCAACTTGATGTGAAGAACGCTTTCCTTCACGGGACATTGTTAGAAACGGTGTACTGCTCTCAGCCCACTGGTTTTGCCGATCCTGCTCTTCCCGAACACGTCTGTAGGCTCAACAAGTCCCTCTACGGTTTGAAGCAGGCACCGCGAGCATGGTACAGCCGGTTTGCTTCCTATCTGCTCTCTCTGGGTTTCACTAAAGCCAAGTCCGACACCTCCCTTTTCATCTATCACCGCGGCACCGAGACAGTCTACTTGCTCCTATATGTGGATGATATTGTTGTTACAGCCTCCTCTCAGCCACTCTTATACCGGGTGATTGATGCACTGAAGAAGGAATTTGCCATGAAGGACCTTGGTTTCCTGCACCATTTTCTTGGCGTGGCAGTTCAGCGACAGAAGGAAACTCTGTTTCTCTCACAGCGTCAGTACACTCTGGACATTCTTGCTCACCATGGCATGAGCGACTGCAAGTCACGGTGGGCATTCGGTTAACCAAAACCGATCGGTTCGGTTCCTCGGTTATTTACGAAATTCGGTTAGCACAAAACTTAGAACCGATTGGTTAGCTAGAGAACTTGGAACCGAGGAAATTCGGTCTCGGTTAGTTCGGTTCGGTTTCGGTTAGAACCGAACTAACCGAGCCATACATTACATCAGCGAAACAGAAGGGAAGAAAAGGGGAAAATGAAAAAAAACAGCGGCAGTCGCCCCTTCGTCCAGATCTGGCCTCCAGGGCAGCCGGCACGCACCGGACTCGGCCTCGACCTCCAGAGCAGACACCGGCAACAGGGGAGGACCGGGGACAGGGGAGGCGGTGGATCCGCTATCGGGAAGCGCGCCAGGACTAGATCCACCGCGGGGGGCGGGCCCACCATAGATCGTGTCGCCCTCCACTGGATCCAGCCATGGGACGGTGGTGGAGGTGCTTCGGGGTGTGGTAGGGGCCGCCCGTCGTGCCTCCGCCGTTGAAGGAGGGGTCACGCACCCCGCGCCGTGCCGTCGCTGGAGGAGGTGCCGTGCCCACCGCGTCGCGCTGTCGCCGGAGGAGGGGCCGCGCCCCCCGCGTCGCGCAGCTGCCAGAAGGGGACGTGCCCCAGGCTCTGGAAATGGAGAGGGAGAGAAAGAGAGGGAGAAGGAAAGGGAGGCCAGAGTGGAGAGGGAGAGGGAGGACGGAGTGGAGAGACCGAGAGAGGCGCGCTTGGTCTCGGTCTCAGGAAGGGAGAGGCGGCTCGGTGGGAGAGGGAGGCGTGCGGTGAGACAGAGAGAGTGAGGGAGGAGTCAAGAAACCCTAAAGGTTCTGTATTTATACTTGAGTCGGTTCTTCGGTTTTGTTCGGTTAACCGAGGTCTGGAACCGAATTACCCGACATTATTTCGGTTCCTGAGAACTGGGAACCGAACTAGGAACCGAAATTTTTGGTTTCGGTTAATTCGGTTTCGGTTAATTCGGTTCGGTTCTCGGTTTTCGGTTATTTTTGCCCAGGGTTAACTGCAAGCCTTGTTCCACCCCTGTTGACACTTGTGCCAAAGTCTCTGCTGATGCCGGCCCCTCTGTTGATGATCCTACAGCATATCGCAGCCTTGTGGGTGCTCTCCAGTACCTAACTTTCACCCGGCCCGACATCGCGTACGCCGTTCAATAAGTCTGCCTGCACATGCATGATCCCCGGGAAGTTCATCTTGTTGCTGCCAAGCGGATTCTTCGCTACCTTCAGGGCACTATCGGCTTTGGTCTTGTCATTCCCAGCTCTGCCCCGACTCAGCTCATCGTCTACACCGACGCTGACTGGGCTGGCTGCCCTGACACCCGTCGTTCCACCTTCGGTTATGCTGTCTTCCTCGGTGGCAGTCTCATCTCCTGGTCGTCCAAGCGCCAGCCCACTGTTTCACGGTCGAGCGCCGAGGCCGAATACCGTGCAGTTGCCAATGGCGTCGCTGAAGCCTCCTGGCTGCGGCAACTTCTGCAGGAGCTGCATCACCCTCTGGATTCTGCCTGCCTCGTCTACTGCGACAACGTCAGCGCCGTCTACCTCTCCACCAACCCCGTTCAGCATCAGCGCACCAAGCACGTGGAAATCGACCTTCACTTTGTCCGGGAACGGGTCACCCTTGGGGCTGTTCGTGTGCTTCACGTTCCCACCACGTCGCAGTTCGCCGATGTCTTCACCAAGGGCCTTCCTTCTTCTGTTTTTATGGATTTTCGCTCCAGTCTGAACGTTCGTTCTAACGACGTTCCGATTGCGGGGGGTGTTAGAGTATTTATTTCCTACCTGTACATGCCGCTCCAGGCTGGCCTGGCCCTTTGGGCTACCCTATATCCTCTATTTATATGTAACCCTCTTGTAATCTCATCATTAAGAGAATCTAAGCCTGTTGGCATTCCTCTATCAGTGATGAATGCATGGACTAACATAGTAACATTGGTATGTATGAAAGTGATTGTGACGGCAGAAGAATTGTGGGCGTGCAGTTCAGGTTTCCTTTCAATCGATGGGTGGTCCTGAATATTTTCTTTTTCAGTGGCTACTACTAGCTGTGTGCAGATATGGCTGACAGCCATTACAGCTACGGTATAAGTAGTCAGCTTGAATTTAATTGCCTAATTTAAATCTATCGTCAATTGGCTTGTTTTGTGTTTACAAAAAATTGCTGCCGCCGCCGCCGCTGCTGCTACTTCAGGATTGTTGTCCCTATATATCTTGATCATCAAATACAGGTGTACAGATTTTGCAAGCTTTGAATAGAAATACAGAAAATGCTTGCTCTAGAAAAGGAACTAGAATATGCTTAGTTAGTGCAAGCAAACTTGTAGAGTACATTTCCATTTGGAAAATGCTTAGTTAGTGTAAGCATATCATCCTTGTACAATACAACTAATATTAGAGCCCAAACAGAAAAGGACACAGTGACTCACCTCACCGGGCCGGAAGCAGGGGAAGGGAGGGGAATATCCTAGATTCCATTCTCATCTCGGCGGGGGCGATTAGTTCAGGACCGGTCCAGCCCATTCCCTATTCCCATCCTGCGGGGAAGACGGGCCCACATCTTCCGGTCGTCACCATCATCAGAGAGCAGCCGAGGAGGAGAGATTCCGTGGAGATTCGGACGTAGCATCGGAGTCTGGGGCGGTGGGGCTGGGGCGGGGGCGCCGTCACCGCCGGCCAGGCCTCCCCCTGTTGCCCTTGCCTCATGGGATGCGTGCTGGCATCTCCTTCTCCTCCTCCTTCTCCCTCACGGGCGGGGCGGCCTCACCTCGGCCCCCCTATTTTGGTCCTCTCCTGCCCTCCGCTTGCGTTCATAGCATTAGGTAGATTTCCTCCTGTCTTCTTCCTCCCCGCTGCCCTGCCCTACCCTAGTACGTATCCCTCCTCTCTCCTCGTTTCTTGCTCCCTTGCTTGCTTGCACGCACGCACCACCATGAATGAATCAACCCCCCAGATTTCCACATCCGTACCCAACCCCACGCGTTTTCACTCAACCAATCCAATCGCTTCCCGGCCCCCTCTGCACTGCAATCTCCCTTTCCTCCCGTGACTGAGGCGGAGGTGGGGGTTCCTGCTTTCCTGGAACAAGTAACTCCTTCCTTCCCCGGCGATGGTGGAGACGAAAGCAAAAGAGAAAGCGTCGTCCTTTTCCACAACCTCGCTTTCGATTCTCCACCGCCCACCCCACCCGTGCCTACTTTCGTGTTTTCTTTCTTTCTTTCCCCCTTCTTCTCCTACATACACCTCTGCAAATTGCCAATTCGCCAACTCCGTATGCGTAATCTGATTTTTGTTTTCCTTTCCTCTGATGACTTGCTCAATGCTTTTCCCCCCTCCTAAATCTAATGGCTTGCTCAATGTTTTCTTTATCTTCTTCTAAATTCTAGTTCCCCCCCCCCCCCCCCCCCCCCCCCCCCTATACATACATACATGCAGGAGTAAGGAAGCTGACACCACTTGGAGTTGCTGCCAACTACCGGGCTCGGCTGTCAAATTCTCTATTTGGCAGCCAGCCCGTGTCCATTTCCAACTCCACCGGTAAATCATCTTCATCAACAACAGGAACAGGGAGGTAAATCATCTTCCCTTCCTCTCACTGCTCTGCTCTAGTATATATAATTTTTTTTTTCAGGTCTGCCGTATTGTTGACCATGACAAAGACATCTCCACCGCACATGATTCTTTAGTCCCCATTCTTGGGGTCAAATGTGCAACACATAAATAATGTGGCAGACGGACTTGTTCCAAGTCCCAGTTGGCTACACTACACATGATTCTTCTCCTTTTCTTTAAAAAAAAAAAAGAAAGAAACAAAGAAAAATCAATACAGTTCAATTTATGCAAACCCCGTGTTAGCACAGGCAGCTAAGCCTTGTTGTTTCTTCCTCCTCCCTTCCTGTGAAGCAGGGCAGGCTGCAGAGATATAAATAGCGTGCACAAGTTTCCTCCTGGGCATGTCACAAGACAAGAGTATCATTCCTGCTGAGAGGTTCGGCTCCACGCCCCCACCCACGATGTCTTCCTTCTCGGGACACCTCCACCGCCCCCTCTCCACCATGGCCGTCGCCGCCGTCGCTTCCCATGAGCTTCCTGACAAGTTGTCCCACCACAGGCTTTCTGATGCGAGCACTAGCGCGGACACGCTTGTATTGCTTCCATGCCAGGGCAGATGTTCCAGCAGCGCCTTCGGCCTCTGCCCTTTCTGGCGCGCAGCTACTGCCACGCGACATCCACAGCTTGCGTCTGTTGAAGGCTCCCTTCGCCTCTCTGCCGGTCATGCAGACGGTTTACCAGTACGCAAACTTTGCCAAGACCTCCGGACGAGCCGATGCGATGCCTGCGATTCCTTCCTCGCCATCGGATGTGCTGTACTGCTGGCACCTGCCAGGTCCCAGGGTCTGTGCCGAGTTCCCTGACAGGTCTCAGACGATCGTGGTCCTTCTTGGCTGGCTGGGCTCAAGGCAGAAGCATCTCAAGAGATATGCGATTTTTACACCTCCAGGGTTCCATGTCGTCACCTTCACCCTCCCGATGTCTGACATTGTCAGTTATAACCTAGGCTGAGAAGAATGTTGAGATGCTATCCGAACATCTTGCTGACCGGGTCAGGGAGGAGAGTGGGAAGAAGATTATTTTCCACACCTTCAGCAATACCGGTGTAACGCCCCCAGGCCCGGTACAGGCCCACTCTACCGAGGGGTGGACCCACCTACATAGCAACCTGCTTACGCTTTCGTCCTTGTTTCGCGTAAAACAGTTAACCGAAAGTTACTACGCGTCCTTGGCCTGGCTATTTAAGTTGGTTTGGCTCAACTTTATTTTCCGAGGTGGTACTACTCCCGGTGATACAGTGTTTCCGTGATGCTACAGTAGCCCGCATCGCTCTTGTGCAGTGCCTTCTTCGCCTTAGTTGCCAACTGCTTTTTTCTAGGAGTCATCTTTCTAGCTGGCTGCACTTCAACCTCCAGTGCATCTTCAACAAATAAGGACCTGTGGAAAATAAAGTTTGATTAATGATTGATTTATTACACAGGTAATCCATTATCAATTATCATGCTGTCAGTGGAAGAAGAGCAGTACCTCCTAGCTGTTGTGGTCTGAATAGTTGTCTCTGGGAACTGAACTTCTAAAGCCATCACCTCCATCACTTGTTCATGTGCTTGAGTTGCTGAAAATTCATTTCTTGCAGCATCTGCTTCTTTCCTTGCTGCTGCTTGGGCTGCTTCTGCTTCTTTCCTTGCTGCTGCTTGGGCTGCTTCCCTTGCTGCTGCTGCCTTCGGCTCTAGTTCTAGAGCCTCCCTCTTAGCCTTTGCTGCTGCCCCCTTGCAACAGCTGCTCTGGTCCTTGGAGTTGGTGCTTCCTCAGCAGTGGTATCTTTTTTGGCTTTTTTCCTCCCAACCTTGACTGTGGTCTTCTTTGTTCTCTTCCTGCAATAATGATAGGATCAATTTCATATTGTAATGTAACAAATAAAGAAGAATTGAGAATGTACCTTTTTCTTGGTGCCAATGAGTGGACATTTCCAGCTACCACTCCTATGACCATACTCAATGCAGTTAGGACACCTCACTTGCCTTGTTGCCTTACCACCTGTCTCCTTTGCAGACTTGATCCTATTTTTCCTCAGTCTTCCTACTTCTCTCTTCTTCTGGCATGGAGGGTGCAGTTTGAACCCTTTGTCTACCTCAGGCCACTGGTTCCTATCAGTGATATTAGGAATGATACCCTCATATGCTGCTTAAAACTTCTGAACTGAATAATACTGATCCACAAATTTGGCCATGTCTGGTTGCCTGGTGCTGGTAATCACAGCCAAGGCATGGGGACATGATTGACCAGTTATCTACCACTGTCTACATGTGCAAACTTTGTCAAGTAGGTACACAACATGTCTTCTGACTTCTTCATCCTTGTAGATCTCTGTAACCTCAGCCTGATTTGGGTGCCCCTTGGAAATGGTCAGGTGTCCAAGTCCCCTGGATGCTGCATTTAGTTGATGGATGATCCCAAGCAATATACCAGGTGGGAGGGCCCTTGAAATCTTCCTCCTTTTGGCAAACAAGACCATTATCTTCTCTCTGATTGCATCTGCCATGCAATGCACAGGAAGGTCTTTGTGCTCTTTGATCCAACAATTCCATGATTCTGCTAAATTGTTGTTGATATAGTCACACTTGATGTGTTCTGAGAATTTACTTCTAGCCCACAAAAAAGGATGATGCTCTGTCAGCCATTTCTGCACATCTAGACTAGCTTGGAAGACTTTATAAAAAAAGTACTTGAATTTGTGTGGTGAGTAAGCTCTAGCTGCAGGCCACATGTTTTTGCCATACACATCACCAGTGTAGTATTTCTTCATGTTCTCCATTAAGTGCCTGAAACATTCTCTCATCTCTGCTTGTGGAAATACTAGTCTAACAGCTGACTCCAACCCTTTACATGCATCAGTGCAGATAGCTAGCTTATCCATGGGTCCAATGGCTTTCCTAAGTTGCTCCATAAACCAGACCTAGTTTTTCTTTGTCTCTGACTCAAACAATCCAAAGGCCAGAGGAAACATCCAATTGTAGCCATCTAAAGATAAGGCTGCAGGCATGTGGCCATTCCACATCCCATTAAGTGCAGTAGAATCTACACTTATGTAAGGCCTGCAGCCATTCAAGAATCCATCTATACTAGCCCTGAATGCATAGAAGAATCTGCTAAACCTAATTTTCCCATCCTTAGGATCAGTGACAGTGTCTATCTCTACAACACTTCCAGGTGATCTCAGCTCTATCTCAGCCTTAAACCTAAACAAATAATCGAAAGAATCATTCCATTTACCAAATAACTTATCTGATGCTCTCTGCCTCCCATTGTACACTGTCTGGTAGGGGATGTCAATCTTGTACTTGTAATTCAGCTCTTCTTTGAGTTCTTTAGCCCCCATTTGTGGGTTCCTCTTGAGGTAGGGGATTTCTCTCTCAGCCACCCAAGCTATAGATGCCATCCTGCTGACAACCCTTTGTGTAGATGCACAGTTATGGACCCCCTGATTGATTTGAATCTGCATAATAAAAACAAAAGGACATATGAGGACAACAAAAAAGCAACATTCAACAAACACAGAAAAAGATGTTATTCAACAATCAAAATAAAAATTGTACCCTAACACTGCCATCATGTTGGGTTCTAGCTCTAAGAATCCATGGGCAACCTAGAGCAGCACAATTAGCCCTGAACCTTTCTTTGTCTGAATGCTCAGTATCATACTCAAACTCCTTAACTATAGCATGCTGCCTAACAGCTAGCCTAAACTCAGCCATGCTGGGATAGCATGTGCCAACACTTATATCAGGATTATCCTTGTCCCATTCATGCATTGGTTCTACATCAACTGTATCATCAACATTAACAGCTACGTCATTCATATCTGCCTACATCTCTGCTGACATAGCTGAAATGGGCACCTCTTCTCTAGATCCTTCTGTTGTTGTCTCTGACTCCATGAACCCCATTGCCTCATAAACCTTGTCCTCATCAGCAACCTCTTTTGCTAAACCATCATCATCAGGCTGCTCTATTATTGTTAGAGTAGTCCAGTCAACTGCTATAGGCAAATCAGTAGGTGTTTCTGCTAGGGAACTGTAGGTATCACCACAACCTTCAGCATCATCATGCACAACACTTGAGCCACCAGTTGGCCCACTTGTGACACTAGAGACACATCTAGCTTTAGAAGCACCAGAGCTGACATTTGCATTAGAACCATCCTTCCTCACAACATCCACTGCAATAACAGCCAACCTCTCATCCCATCTGTCCTTAATCATCTGTTGGAAATGCTCATCCCTCCTAATCTTCCACTCAGACCCAGTATCTTGGTCAACAACCCACACTGCAAGTGTTTGAGTTGGCCCCCAGATTATCTTTGTGGCTAAATCCTCATGGAATTGAGCCATAGAATACTGACAGTTCCTATCCAACCATAAGTCATGCTGCTGCTCTGCCATTTCAACTAGCCCATACTCACCATCAGCCACGAATTTAGCAACCTTAACGACTAGTGTAAACGCATTGCCAGGATCGATCCTGGCATCATGGTAAACAATGAAAGAAATGAGGAGTTAGACGGTACCCAACTCCTCCAATTCTGCCTACACTGCTAGGTTGATTAAGCACTTACCAATGAGGTCAATCACTGCTGCTAGCCATTGTGACACGGGTTGACACCACCTCTCCCACTACATCACAAGCCTGCGAAACAATCGACCGAGGAAGACAAAGTCAGTGTCCATGAACCCTAACCCTAAACCCTAATGGACACGGGACCTGGGTGCAAAGGGGGAGTAAGGCCACATACCTTCAATGCGCTCACCAGGGGTCCCGTTCACCAGATGCGGTCAATCACCGTGGCGTAGGGATGGCGGGAGGGGAGCAAGAGGCGGCGGCGGCGCGGGGGAAGAACGCGTCGGTGGCGGCGGGTGGGGGGAAGAAATGAGCGAGGGGATACCGAGGGCGAGACCGGGGCGGCGTAATGAAGAAAATGGGCAGGGGCATCGATGACATTTTACCTACGCCTGCTGACTGGGCGCCAGCGTGTCGGGCTGGCGTGGCTTGCCACATGCGCAAATGTGGTAAATTAAGAACTTAAACTTCTCTCATCTGGCAAAGTTGTAAGTGCCATCTTAAGAGTGATAATCGGATGAGCGCCAATCTTAATAATGGTAAAAATATAAAAGCCCCCCCTGCTCGGCGGTGCCTTCCCGTCAATCTGGCAGCCATCCCTCCACATTGATGCCCACCTAGGGTTTCTCCCGCGGAGCTCCCGAGGTCCTCAGCCTCCGTCCCATCGGGCGACGCGGCTCCCGCGGAGCTCCCGATCTCTGCGACTGGTACGTTCCGAGTTCCAACACCCCCCTTCTCTTTTCGTTAGTCGAGTATGGCTGCCGTTCCCTCCCTCTCTGGATGAGTTCCGAACCCTAACCCTAAGTGACGTGACATGTTGGTATCTCTGCTAGGCACCATGTCGACCAAGTACAAGAAAAATGAGCTCAAAGTTAATGACAACATCGTTGCAACGGTACTCCAAGGAACTCAGGGATGTGCAAACTTGGTGGCAATACACAATTTGGTCGCCATCAGATATAGTTCAACTATTGGGAAGCCAGGCCCATGGACAGAAAGCTTTATCAAGTCTGTCAGATATAGTTCAAACTTGCTTTGTGGGAGTGATTTAATTTGTTTGGTAAGATAGTTTTCTTTCTGGTTCTTGAGTTTCATAATTTCTGTACTGCTGGTAGGGACTCAGGAATTAAAGGGAGATGATTGAAGGCAGGTACTTGTACAATAATCCAGAACTATAGTTTTTTTTCTTTGTGATGAATGCATGGACTAACATTGATATGTATGAAAGTGATTGTGACGGCAGAAGAATTGTGGGCGTGCAGTTCAGGTTTCCTTTCAATCGATGGATGGTCCTGAATATTTTCTTTTTCAGTGGCTACTACTAGCTGTGTGCAGATATGGCTGATAGCCATTACAGCTATGGTATAAGTAGTCAGCTTGAATTTAATTGCCTAATTTAAATCTCTCGTCAATTGGCTCGTTTTGTGTTTACAAAAATTTGCTGCTGCCGCCGCCGCTGCTGCTACTTCAGGATTGTTGTCCCTATATATCTTGATCATCAAATACAGGTGTACAGATTTTGCAAGCTCTGAATAAAAATACAGAAAATGCTTGCTCTAGAAAAGGAACTAGAATATGCTTAGTTAGTGCAAGCAAACTTGTAGAGTACATTTCCATTTGGAAAATGCTTAGTTAGTGTAAGCATATCATCCTTATACAATACAACTAATATTAGAGCCCAAACAGAAAAGGACACAGTGACTCACCTCACCGGGCCGGAAGCAGGGGAAGGGAGGGGAATATCCTAGATTCCATTCTCATCTCGGCGGGGGCGATTAGTTCCGGACCGGTCCAGCCCATTCTCTATTCCCATCCTGCGGGGAAGACGGGCCCACATCTTCCGGTCGTCACCATCATCAGAGAGCAGCCGAGAAGGAGAGATTCCATGGAGATTTGGACGTAGCGTCGGAGTTGGGGGCGGTGGGGCTGGGGCGGCCGTCACCGCCGGCCAGACCTCCCCCTGTTGCCCTTGCCTCGTGGGATGCGTGCGGGCATCTCCTTCTCCTCCTCCTCCTTCACCTTCTCCCTCACGGGCGGGGCGGCCTCACCTCGCCCCCCCTATTTTGGTCCTCTCCTGCCCTCCGCTTGCGTTCATAGCATTAGGTAGATTTCCTCCCGTCTTCTTCCTCCCCGCTACCCTACCCTGCCCTGGTACGTATCCCTCCTCTCTCCTCGTTTCTTGCTCCCTTGCTTGCTTGCACGCACGCACCACCATGAATGAATCAACCCCCCAGATTTCCACATCCGTACCCAACCCCTCGCGTTTTCATTCAACCAATCCAATCTCTTCCCGTCCCCCTCTGCACTGCAATCTCCCTCTCCTCCCATGACTGAGGCGGAGGTGGGGGGTGGGGGTTCCTGCTTTCCTGGAACAAGTAACTCCTTCCTTCCCTGGCGATGGTGGAGACGAAAGCAAAAGAGAAAGCGTCGTCCTTTTCCGCAAGCCTCGCTTTCGATTCTCCACCGCCCACCCCACCTGTGCCTACTTTCGTTTTTTTTTCTTTCTTTCCCCCTTCTTCTCCTACATACACCTCTGCAAATTGCCAATTCGCCAACTCCGTATGCGTAATCTGATCTTTGTTTTCCTTTCCTCCGATGACTTGCTCAATGCTTTTCCCCCTCTCCTAAATCTAATGACTTGCTCAATGCTTTTCCCCGTTCGCGTGTCCTTAAACCCGGCTTGATCCACTTATTTTTTCATCTGGAACCGTGTTTTTTCTCACAAATTCATCTAACATTCCTCTAAACCATTCAGATTCCTCTAGAATTCAGACAAACGAAGACCACTTGGAGTTGCTGCCAACTACCGGGCTCGGCTGTCAAATTCTCTATTTGGCAGCCAGCCCGTGTCCAATTCCAACTCCACCTGTAAATCATCTTCATCAACAACAGGAACAGGGAGGTAAATCATCTTCCCTTCCTCTCACTGCTCTGCTGTAGTATATTTTTTTTTTTCAGGTCTGCCGTATTGTTGACCATGACAAAGACATCTCCACCGCACATGATTCTTTAGTCCCCATTCTTGGGGTCAAATGTGCAACACATAAATAATGTGGCAGACAGACTTGTTTCAAGTCCCAGTTGGCTACACTACACATGATTCTTCTCCTTTTCTTTAAAAAAAAAGAAAGAAACAAAGAAAAATCAATACAGTTCAATTTATGCAAACCGCGTGTTAGCACAGGCAGCTAAGCCTTGTTGTTTCTTCCTCCTCCCTTCCCGTGAAGCAGGGCAGGCTGCAGAGATATAAATAGCGTGCACAAGTTTCCTCCTTGGCATGTCACAAGACAAGAGTATCATTCCTGCTGAGAGGTTCGGCTCCACGCCCCCACCCACGATGGCTTCCTTCTCGGGACACCTCCACCGCCCCCTCTCCACCATGGCCGTCGCCGCCTTCGCCGCCGTCGCCTCCCATGAGCTTCCTGACAAGTTGTCCCACCACAGGCTTTCTGATGCGAGCACTAGCGCGGACACGCTTGTATTGCTTCCATCGGCCAGGGCAGATGTTCCAGCAGCGCCTTCGGCCTCTGCCCTTTCTGGCGCGCAGCTACTGCCACGCGACATCCACAGCTTGCGTCTGTTGAAGGCTCCCTTCGCCTCTCTGCCGGTCATGCAGACGGTTTACCAGTACGCAAACTTTGCCAAGACCTCCGGACGAGCCGATGCGATGCCTGCGATTCCTTCCTCGCCATCGGATGTGCTGTACTGCTGGCACCTGCCAGGCCCCAGGGTCTGTGCCGAGTTCCCTGACAGGTCTCAGACGATCGTGGTCCTTCTTGGGTGGCTGGGCTCAAGGCAGAAGCATCTCAAGAGATATGCGATTTTTACACCTCCAGGGGCTTCCATGTCGTCACCTTCACCCTCCCGATGTCTGACATTGTCAGTTATAACCTTGGAGGGAAGGCTGAGAAGAATGTTGAGATGCTATCCGAACATCTTGCTGACTGGGTCAGGGAGGAGAGTGGGAAGAAGATTATTTTCCACACCTTCAGCAATACTGGTTGGCTTTGGTACGATACACGTTCTCCTGGATTTCATTCATCAATAATGAGCTCTTATCATGGTTTTTATTAATGCTTAATTTCTTCATTGTTTTAACATTGTAGCTATGGCGTAATTCTAGAGAACTTGCAACAGCAGGATCCTTCAGCGGTGGACAAAATTAAAGCTTGTGTAGTAGACTCAGCACCTGTTGCTGCACCTGATCCTCAGGTACAAAGTTTAGGCCCCTTTCGGATGGTATGGTTCTGGAGGAATTTGGATGGTTTGGAGGAATTCTGGAGGAATTTGTGAGAGGAAAACACTGTTCCGGATGAAAAAAGAAGCGGATCAAGCCGGGTTCAAGGGCACTTGTCGTCTGCATCTTGGTTCCCATCTGAATTGCATTTGTATGGCAGACAAAAGTTCCATCATTCTTTTTTCCCCTTCTTTCACTCGTGCTAGTATTTAGTCATGTTTGCTGTAGATTAACAAATCTGTTTGTGCTGTTTTCTGAATTCAAGTTTGGGCTTTGGGCTTCTCGGCTGCCCTCATGAAAAAACGTAGTGTCACCACAAAGGGACTAGGATCAGACGATTCAAGGTCTGATGTCCTAGTAGTGGAGTCTAACAAGGAGCCCAAGCTGGGAGCAACAGAGGCGGTTCTACTGTCAGCGCTGGAGAGTTTCTTTGACGTCGTTTTGAACTATCCAAAGATCAACAGGTACACATCTTGCCCACGTCTGCAGCAAACCATTGGGTTTCAGTCTTATCTTTAAGCCCTCTTCAATTGAGTAGCCCTTTAAGCGGGGATGGGGACATCTGTGACCTCTAACTAACTGCTCACCTCATGAAAGTTAAATAATTAAATTTCTGAATGGCTGTACAGTCACGTCATCGTCCACCATACCATGACATATCTCTGTGGTAGTTGACATTCCATCAAGAGTAAAGTATACATGTGTGTGGTTCACAAAGCAACAAGATGACCTTATAACTGTTGAGCTCATCAGCATGTTGGTGTCCTTTTTAACAGGAGGTTATCTGACGTGATGGAGCTTTTGTCTTCGAAGCAACCAAAGTGCCCCCAATTGTACATATATAGCTCCGCCGACAGGGTGATTCCAGCGAAATCAGTGGAGGCATTCATCGAGGGTCAGCGGAAAGCTGGTCGCGAGGTGAGGGCTTGCGACTTCGTGTCATCGCCCATGTGGACCATTACCGGAGCAATCCTGGGCTGTATACTTCTCAGCTGGGCAACTTCTTGGAGGAACGTGTGCTTGCCAAGCGCTGTGAGGGTGCTTGCGCATTATGATTATACAAAACGACCAGTTGTTTCTCTTTATTTGTCCCTGGTCTTGAATTGAAATGCACCAGGGACACTGATATACGTGGGTTATACAAAAAAATCCTGACCTTTTTTTTTCGTGTCTTCTTGTTTTAACTCTGTCTTTGTGGGTGGCCTTTTTATTTCCTCTCTTCTTGTTTTAACTGTCTTTGTGGGTGGAGACGTGGAGTTTGGGCGCACAACTGTAAAAAATGTTGAGGAGAAATAACCAAAAGAAATGAGAGGATTTTTTTTTTATCAATTGACTGACAGCCTGATGAATTTCATTCTGATTATGTTACTCGACCTGTATGGATTGATTTTTTTTTTTGACATAAAGCAACTTTATTATTAGCAGTAGGAAGCTGCAATTAGGGAAAAGGGTTCCCAAGATACATGTCGTAGTGCCTCACGCAGAGGACAAGAGCCTTCATGAGTTGCATTGGAGCAAGTGAAATTTGCTAGATTACATTGAAGCTCAGGAGCTCTATAGGATTGAGAGGCTAGCAAATGAGCTGTATTATTTGAACTCCTATGGATCTTGAGAACTCTGTAGCCTGAGTTAGCCACTGCATTAAGAAATCTTTGTGTGAACGGCTTGATGTCCCACCGAGGGGGAGAGCATAAATCTGGGCCGTTGAAGAAACTTGCAAGGAGCTGATTATCAGTGAGGAAGGAGATATTCCTGATATGGAGCATGGAGGTGATCGATGCAGCAAGCGCAATCCCAGCAGCTTCAGCCATGAGGACACAGTTTACTTGGCTGATTTGAGCCTTGATGAAGAGCTTGATCTGACTGGTTGGGTCTAGGATGAAAATTCCTAACCCAGCTTTCATAGTACTGGAGGTTGGGTCGTCCGGAGTTGTTGAAGCATCTTGCACCAGAAAGTAGGCTTGGGAGTCTGCAAACATTTTGGTCGCTGTGATTTTGGTTGATCCAATTTTCTTGTAAACCTGCAAGAGGGAGCATGTTTGTTTGCAGTGCATGAGCACTGTGAATGTTTTGGGCCTTCTCCTCTTAATTTTTTGCAACATTGATTTCAGCCTCCACCGCGTGCTGTACCTGCAAAACAGACCATTTCTTTCTTTGGAAGCGCGTGTCATTCCTCGCATTCCAAATGTTATCAAAGTGTGATCATTATTCTCTGGAAATCAGCATCCCATTGTATGGATCGATTGATTGAGGGCTTGTTTAGTTCCTCCCTCAAAAGTTTACACCTTATCTCATCGAATATTTGGACACATGCATGGAGTATTAAATATAGACTAAAAAATAACTAATTACACAGATCGTGACTACTTTACGAGGCGAATCTTTTAAGCCTAATTAGTCTATGATGGGACAATAAAGTGCTACAGTACCACATGCGCTAATGCCGGATTAATTAGGCTTAATAAACTCGTCTCGCGGTTTACTAACGGATTCTGTAATTTATTTTTTTATTAGTATCCGAACCCCCTATGCGACACCCTCATGTGACACCTGATATGACACCCCAAAACTTTACACCCTGAAACTAAACAAGGCCTGATTGATGTGCATGGTTGTCTGCTGATTTATTTGTGGTGTGGTTGACATGGTATGGTCAGCAAATTCCGTTTGTGGTGCTTGCTGCACAACCAACAGGATCCATATCTTTCTTCTTCTTTTGAAACGGACATGATCTATGTCTTTTGTGGCGTTTTTCACTGAGTGGTCTATGAAATGAACATTAAAGTGAAATTTTGTTGTGAATGACTTTCTTTTTCTTGCTTGGACACGCACTTTGCTGAGCTGTCAATTGTAAAATTTTGCTACAGAAGACTAGAGTTGGTAATCGTACCATATGAAGTTGAAATCATTAAAACTTAAACTAAACTACTCGTATGGACCGATAAGTAAATTTTTGCCAACCCTGCTGAAAGCATCTAGGCCCTTAGTTAGGTTTCGATGATTAATGACGACACGAGATTAATATGACTAACGTGTGTTTTGCAGAGGTAATTTAAGTTAGGTCATGGTAATGGAAATTGATTGGACAATCATGGTTGTCATGCCCATGTCGATGGAAATCGCTTCGGTTTTCAAAGGATGGACGACAAGGTTAAGGACGGACTAGTTCTAAGTGTTGTTTGATGTTGGAGAGACACTTAGAGTAGTTTAGGACTTTGTTTTTCCTTTGGCCGTACTATTAAGGAGGGTATGGGCTAGTAGCTTGATCTAGGTAAGTCTAGTGGGTTAGGTGTGGTGCACACTTGTCAAACCTAGCACTAGGTAGCTCAGGAATAGCCCTAAGATCAATTGAAACAAACTTCATTCACATAAGATTTCGAGTTGGAAGTGAATGGATGATCAAATGACTGATCGGACGCTGGTCTGGTTGTGACCGGACGCTGGAGGGTGAGTCCGGTCAGTTCATTTGATCAACTGCAGTCGTCTGGTACTGACCGGACGCTGAACAGTAAAGTGACCGGACTCTGGGTGCCAGCGTCCGGTCAACTCTAGAGAGGTTCTGGAGAGGCTTTTTCGTGACCGGACGTTGGTCAGGATCCGGTAACTGACCGGACGTTGAACAGTGAAATGACCGGACTCTGGGTGCCAGCGTCCGGTCAACATCAGTAAGGTTCCAAAGAGCGTTTCTCTTGATCGGACGCGTCCGGTCAGTGCTGACCGGACGCTGGTTAGAGTCCGGTCAGAGCTTAATGGCTCTTTCTGACACAGTGGCGGGTATAACTGACCAGAGCGTCCGGTCAACCCACAGAATGCTGACTCAGCCTCCAAACGTTATGTTTTGAATCAGGGGGTATAAATACTTACTCCACTCGTCCATAGGAGGTCTCTTGCCCATTTATTCAGCTGAGAAACACCTTTGGAGTGCAAGAGCCTAGTGAGGTGATTGAGATATGAGAATCCAAGATTAAGGATCTCATTAGGGCATAGAGAGTAGCAAGTGTGCATCCACCCTTCTCATTAGGCTTATCGTGGTCAAGTGAGAGTTTGTGCTTGTTACTCTTGGTGATCGCCATCATCTAGATGGCTCGTTGGTGATTGGGAGCTTGGTGATCATCCGACGGAGCTTGTGGATGACCCAAGTCAAGTTGTGAGCGGTTGTGGGCGATTCACCGCGACGGAGTATCAAAGAATCAGCCCGTAGAGAACACTTGATCCTTGCGCAGATCAAAGGGGAGCTACACCCTTGCGTGGGTGTTCCAACGAGGACTAGTGGGGAGTGGCGACTCTCCGATACCTCAGGAAAACATCGCCGCGTTCCTTTCCCTCTCTTTACTTTGAGCATTTACATTTGAGCAATTCATTTCATGTCTTTACATTCCTAGAATTGCCATGCTAGAGTAGGATTGGAACCTAGGGTGCAAAACTTTGTGCGTGAGAACAAAAGAAACACATTCTAGGCACAAGGGGTAAAGTGGGCTAAGTGTAGGGCTTAATTATTGCAAAGAATTTAGAATTAGCTCAATCCACCCCCTCTCTTAGGCATCTTGATCCTTTCACCTCCTTAAATTTGTCGAAAGAAGATCTCATCTAGTAGATTATACTAGTACACTTGAAATACGTTTTTAGCACCCTAAACTCGCTAATAATTACTACCAGATAAATAAAGTACTTCCTCAATACTAGTAATTCAAGTCAGTTTGGAGAAGGCTTGGGTCAAACATTGAAAATATAAATTATGAATAACTTTTAAGTCGTTGAGTTTGGAAATATGAAAACCATATGAATAGATTTATCTTGAAAAGTACTTTCATAAAAATATGTGACGTGCTGGTGCCCGGACGTTCGACGGGATAGGATTCCGACGGACGGTCGTTTCCCGCGCGCCTGCATAGCTTGCCCCCCACCCCCCACCCCTTCTGCTAATTCACCCTGCCCACATGCGAATCGCACCGTCGTCGCGTCTGTATGACTCACTCGCAATCCGCCTCGTCCGCCTCGATTCGACCCGCCCTCGTCCTCACACCCCGCCCCCATTTGTTCGCCCCGCTCCGCAGGCGCACCCCGCACCCTGTGCACCTCACTTGCACCTCTACCGCCTTGCCGTAGCCACTGACGTGGCCACACCATCTCGGAGCGCCACCGCAGCCCACCACCCGCACGTGGCCAGCCCTGTTCGAGGAACCTCCGGCCTAACCACCACTACAGCCGCAACTAGGGTAAGATAGTGATGCTATAGCGCTAGCTAGTTCACCCCACTGTGGCTTAGGGTTGCCGGCATGGCCGCGCCGCTATCGCGTGTGGCCGCACGCCGTGATCGCCACTTCCGCGAGCTCCGCCGCTCCTGTAACCTAGGCTAGTGTAGGCGCTAGGGTTGTAGACGGGGGTCGGCCTGTTAGTGGAACCAGCGCGGGTCTCAGCTGGCCGGCATGGCCGTCCAATGCCATCGCCGTCACGCCGACGCGCGCACGGGTGGCTGAGGACCACATCGTGGTAAAGGAGGGTATTTCCGAGGGTTTTATTGCATAGTTGCTTTCTCTAGGAATAGTGACATGGACTGTGGGTTGATTCGGTCTTAGCGCGGGGGCGTTTTGCGAAGTTGGCAGCGCACGCGGGCCTCCCCATTGTGGGCCGCCTCGCGTGGGCCGCGTCCGCTCGGGCCACGCCAGCAGGCCGCGCTCACGCGTGCGCTGTGCCGCGTGGGCCGCGTGGAGGAATTGGTTTTCCTTTTTTCAGGGAATTAGTAAATGCTTTTCCAATTTAGTTTTGAGCTAATCTTTAGTAAATTATATAAAAGCATATAGGTGTCCAAAAATTGTGAAATAAATTCTGTTGAGTTCCTAAAAATGTTGTCTATCTGATAGTATGGTTAGTTTATACATGTCTATGTTGATGCTAAGGTCTATTAAATCATTTGAAAGTGTTTAATGTTATTTAGATTAATAATTGTAGGAATTTTTATGGCAATTTGGTAATAGCTTTGGCCATGAAATTTTTACAGTAGGTTCATTAAATTATTAGGTGCTCACTATAATTTTTGTAGCCTTAGAATAGGTTAAGAAATGGGGTAGCTAAGTACTCATTGTTTTAGTATATATATTAAATCGGTAATAAGAATAAGGATGCGTTTAGTTGCTAAGATAATACGTGAAATGTTTCATACCTGTTTAGTGGGAATAATAGGTAACTTAGCGTCTTAGTCAATAGAGCTAGCTTAGTAGCTTGATAGATGTATTCTTATTTTAAGAGTTGTTGTTGCCGTATTACTAAGTGTTGCATCATTATTTCATGCATGTAGATAACGAGTTGGTAGAGTTTATGACCGTGGGCGAGCCGGAGTACGAGGAGATAATCGAGGAGTACAAGGAGGAGATCCTCCTCCAGGAGGAAGCCCTAGAGCCATCAGCTGCTGACCTTGCTGACACCACGCCTGCCCAAGGCAAGCCTTGGTGCATAACCCTTATTTTGAATGATCACTGGATATATATATGTGATATGCATTTACGTTACAGACATTTTATGGAAACTACATGCATAGATTACATATGAGTCCTACTAGTATAGGTCGAGTAGCTGCTATACTTAGGATTTTTGGTAGCGTGAGTAACCTGCCGTTACTCATAATAGGTGATTATTATTATCACTCTTATGATAAAATGGTGAAAGGAAAAATGGAGACCGGGCAGGGATATGGTATGGGTGTTGGTGGGTGTAAGAGGTTGTGTCCCGCGACCAATGGGGCATAGCTTGGTTGCACTATTTTCCCTGTCCGTGGGTTAAGGACTAGCCGTTGCATTGGATTCTAGTCAGGTCATAGACTTATTATCATGAGCACATATTTGTTTATGGGAGCAGGGAAGGCTCATTTGTCTCTTGTCATGGGTTCCGGCTCTTTCCAGACTGACTGATTGGAGGCGGGGATGGTAGAGGTCTAAGCACCACACTGAGTCCGGGACTCTGGTGTGGGGGCTTGGAGTCCAAGTTTGGACGGGGACCTGGACCCCTTGATAGGAGAGTGATGGGTTGGTCCTGCTTGTGCCTAGGGTACAAGCAGGATGTGTGTTTTGGGATACCTAGCTGGGCACATTAATTCGTGAATCGCCGAGTAATCCGATACAATTTGTCTACAATCTAGCACCATAGTAAGAACTGGAAAATAAAAGGTGGTCAAATAGATCTATTTGCTCAACTCTTGCTTGAAAGTAGAATAGGTGCTTATCTAGAATGGTTAGATAATGAACTAATCATGACTGCTAATAAGAAATATACATAAGGATTCACTAATAGTATTGTTTTCCTCAAAAAGGGAAACCCAACAAACCAATAAGCATATCATATCCTTTGGAGTCGGAAAATTATTCCCCCTAGTTGGATAAGTCTTGCGAGTACATTGTGTACTCAGGGTTTATTTACCCCTGTTGCAGGTGCAGCTTGAGGAGTAGCTGTTGTGTGAAGGATTCTTCTGGTGGGCACAGATGGGTCCTTGTATATTATCGATAGACGTTTATTTAAATTCCCCTATTTAAATTCCGCACTCTGAACTTGGTACTGTAATAATGTATTTCTAAGAACTCTGGTTGTATGAAATGGACTAAGTATTGTAAACTCGGTCTCATTATTGGATCCTGGAGGAAAAATGTGGATTATTTGAGCACTCCCTCGGGGTGTGCTCGACGAAACTGCTCAAAGTATCTCGCTTTCGGGGTGCTTAGTGTCTGGTGGAAGACGAGAGCCACCGAAGGTGTGTTATTTCGGGCGGTTCTGCCACATCTTCCTTGTTCTTGGATGAAGACTTCTTTCTTCTAGCACGATAGCCCTTCTTTACCATGAACTTGCCAAATCTCTTGACAAAGAGAGCCATCTTCTCATCATCCATCTCATCAAAGCTCAAGTCTTCATCTTCACTTGATGATTCTTGCTTTGCCTTGCCCTTAGATGATGTGGCCTTAAATGCCACACTCTTCTTCTTGTCATACTTCTTCTCATCTTTCTTCTCCCTCTTTTCTTCCTTCTCATCATCATCTCTATAAACATCATCGGTCATGATATCTCCCAAGATTTGGTTTGGTGTCATTGTGTCCAAACTGGTCCTCACTAGCAAGGTGACCAACATGCCAAATCTTATGGGTAAGCATCTCAAGAACTTATGAGAGAAGTCCTTGTCCTCCACCTTCTCATCAAGTGCTTTGAGATCATTGACAAGCACTTCCATCCGATGGAACATGTCCGGCACACTCTCATCTTCCTTCATCTTGAAGCTAGCAAATTTCTCATTGAGAATGTATGCCTTTGCACCCTTTGTTTCCTTGGTGCCCTCGAATGATTCTTCCAACTTCTTCCAAGCCTCATGAGCCATCTCAATGTTCTTGATTTTCTCAAATGTTCTCTCATCAATTGCATCATGAATGGCACTTAGAGCAATGTTATTGTTTTAGAGAAGCACTTCTTTGGCCGTGGTGGGATTCTCTGGATCGGCAATCTCAATTTTGGTTTCTACCACCTTCCACACCCTTCTATTGATTGACTTGATATGTGTGGTCATCTTTGACTTCCAATATGGATAATTTATGCCATCAAATTGGGGTGGCTTCTTGGTGTTGTTGTTTTGAGCCATTTTGACACCGAAGGTTGTTAAGCCTCAAATCACGGTGACCACGGCTCTGATACCACTTGAAAGGTTCTAATGGCTAGAGGGGGGTGAATAGCCTATTGAAAATTTCTATAACAACACTTAGCAAATATGTTAGATAATTAAAAGGTGAAGCGAGTGTTGCGCTAGCCTACTAAAAGAGCAAGCCACCTACCACAATTCTAGTGACTATGATCACTAAGCACATAATTTGCTAAGTCACTACACTAAGTTAGTGAGCTCTTAAAGGCTAACTAAAGAGCCTCACTAACCACTAGACCTGACATAAGCTAGCTCTCAAAACTAATTACACTAAAGAGCTTAGCTACACTAAGAATGTAATACAAGCGAGGTGATGATGTTTATACCACCGTGTGGAGGATAGACCAATCACAATGTGATGGAGCCAATCAATCACAATCAAACAAGAAATCCTTGGGACAAGATGACACAAGATTTTTTACCAAGGTTCACTTGCTTGCCGGCAAGCTAGCCCTCGTTGTGGCAATTCACTCACTTGGAGGTTCACGTGCTAATTGGCTTCACACACTGTTGACGGTAGTTACCGATAATTATAAACATCAATATAACCAGAGATAATGCATGAAAATGATCACCAACATAGACTTAGGGGTTTAAACTGACAATTTCCACGAGTTTTGGTGAATCTGTGTTTTCAGCAGGGTTTAATCAGAAAACCGACAAGGGGGACTTAAACGTCAAAGGAAAAATCAGAATTCCACCGTGAAACCAACTCCAGAAGGTTCTAGAGGACTCCAGAAGCCACATCATCGAAGCGGAGGCCAAGAGGCTACCGAGTGGGGCCGCCCAGCCCCACCTGTAGGCCGCCTGGCCCATCAGGGGCCCACCTATTAGCCTCGTCACTATGTCAATTTCCCACCACCTCCTAGGATGCATCTAAGCCGTTGCTTAAGTCAGTTTGATCTAAGGGCTCACGTTGTATCCTCAGGGCTATATAATCCAGCCCCCTCCCTCCAAAGAGAATCAAGTCATCAGATCATAAGTCAGGGCTAGACAGAAAACTAGGGTTTCTAGAGATTAGAGATTAGAGCTCTAGTTCTTCAAGTTTCTAGTATAGATTAGCTAGCAAGGTTCAAGAAGAGTGTGGGCTATTGCTCAGGATTCTGGATCTATCGTCTAGAGACTGGTATAGCCATTGTATCTCTATATTTATGACTTTGTGCTACTTTAATATTATTATGTTGCTATTCATTATGTTCTTAGTTTGCTCTAGTTGCATGCTTGATATAGTTATGATTAATGATGAGTTTATGCACATGTTCGTAAAGCTCTTAGCTCATTATGCGCATGAGTTAAATGGTCGACACTATGTAAGCATGATGCTTAGATATTGTTTACCTACGGATGCCCTCTTCACTCTAGGTCATGTGGTAGATCGCGGATGTGACACTCCCGTTGAGTCCTTTGTAGCCCACTCCCTATTTGTAGAGCACGTAAAACATGATTGCAAAGGTAGACAAGCTCTATTCTTGATCTTCCTTAGTAATATTCCTTATGCATAGATCCAGAGTTAGTTATACTATAGATAAGAGTGTATATATTGGGGTGCACAAAAGACTTAGTAGATAAGTAATAACTTAGGAATCTTTTGCTCTTAACGAATCTCCTGCTTAGCTGTACTACATTTTATGAGTCTCTAATTCTATCTCTGGAATACTACTATTACCTTACACTTATTATTTATTTACCCTTTGACTTACCCCTACAATAGCATGAGAGTGATTATTATCATAAGTATACACATTTGTCAATATCTCTATGCCAACACCACTCCATAAGCTTCTCCCTGTGGTAAAAATATAAATAACGATACCTGGTATACTCCCGGGTGAAATGCTATAATGGTATATTATCTGTGTGCTTGCGGATACTTTAATATATATATTTTTCTCTAAAGTTTACAAGTGTCATTAATAATTACCAACCACACATTTCTGGCATTATGCTAGGGATGGCAACCTAGTAACAAGTGATGCTAAGAAATGCCAACAAGCACTTCTGGCGCCGTTGCCGGGGAGGGGCACATGGCTAAAGAGAATTGACCAAATAAATACTTATTGATAAAATCATAACATCTGCTTTAGCAGGCTTACCCTTGTTTGTCTTTGTTCATATCTTATACAGGGTATTGCAGACTTGATTGTGATTCACCAACAATTTCCAACTAGAATCAACCGAATCAAGAGGAAGCTCAACACTAGTTCCTGAAGTCATGGCTGAGAAGACTCTATGTGAATTCTCTGCTCCAAGCACTGAGAACATCCACACTGGACCATCACTCAAAACCAACAATCTCGAGTTTGAGCTCAAGCCAAGCCTCATCAACATGGTGCAAGCTACTCCATTCAGCGAAAAGGCACATGAAGATGCTAGTGCCCACCTTCAGAATTTTCTGGAGATTAGCAGCACAGTCATCATCAAGGACGTTGCTCAAGACATCATACTACTTCGCCTATTTCCATTCTCACTAGTGGGAAGAGCAAAGCAGTGGTTCTACATCAACAAAGATCACATCAACACTTGGGCAAGATGTTCAAAGGCCTTTCTAGAAAAGTTCTTCCCTATAGGCAAGACCAATGCCTTAAGAGGAAAGATTTCAAACTTCCAATAGCAGAAAGGATAAACCATTCTAGAAGCATGGGAATATTTTTAAGAATACATTTCAAATTGTCCTTATCATGGGATGGAAGATTGGTTGCTCATGCAAAGTTTCTACCATGGATTAACTCAAAAAGCTCATGAACAACTCGATGCCACTGCTGGGGGATCATTTATGTCACTCACCCTTGGAAAAGCTTAAACTCTTATGGAAAAGATAGCCTCTAATCAAGGCTGGTCATCATGCAACATTCAATTATGCAATAAGAGTGAAGAAGTACCAGAAGAGATGTGAGCACTGTCAACCAAGATGGACGTACTGTTGAATTGGCTTGAACAGCGAGCCAATTACAAGAAAGATCGTCAGGCTATTCAAGATGCATTCAATGCTTAGAATGTATGTGGAGAATATTTGGGGGTTGAATTTCCTGAATATCAGGAGGATGCAAACATCATCATCAACAACTCTGCTCCACAACAACAGAGACAAGGGTGGAATCAACAACAACGGTCGACTTACCAAGGTAAGTACCCAGGTAATAGCTATAATACTCCCAAGCAACCATCCTTGAGAGACCTGATCTTAGAACAAGCTAGGATTAATGAGAATATTTCTAAGAAGCTTGCTTTTAATGATAAGGTCCTAGAAAGCAATGGATAGTTTTTCTTCTGCTATAAAAGACCAACTTAGCTATAATAAAAAGATAGAATCCCAATTAGCCCAGTTGGCTGCTACTCTGCCATTTGCCACTAACCTTGAGAAGGTAAACACTATAACTACAAGAGGTGGCAAGTCTACTCATGATCCACCATATCTGACAAGGATAGGCAAGACACCAGTGGCAGTGCAGGAAGAGGAGAAAACAACCGATGAAGTTGAAGAATTTGGGCCACAAGAGCGAGAATTACAACAAGATTTTCATGACACGACTCTCCTACCATTTCCACGCAGAAATCAAAAAACCAAAATGGATGATGAGCAGTTTGGTAAGTTCGTAGAGGTAATTCAAAAGCTATATATCAATATTTTGTTGCTAGATGCCATACAGGTACCTACCTATGCGAAGTATCTCAGAGACACCTCAACAACAAAAGATCACTGCCTTCCACTGAGGTAATTAAGTTAATAGAGGAGTGTAGTGTGGCCATCCTAAATACTTCACCTGTCAAGAAGAAGGATCCAGGGTGTCCCACTATCGATTGCTCAATCGGGAGCTAGAACTTCAAGAATGCGTTATGCGATCTTGGAGCAAGTGCCAGTGTCATGCCCAAAAAGGTCTTCGACAAGCTCAACTATTCAACACTCATGCCAACATCAATGTGCTTGCAACTAGCCGACCAATCGGTCTGCTACCCTGCGGGAATCACCAAAAATATTCCAGTAAAAATACAAAACTTTTTCGTTCCCGTAGATTTTGTAGTACTTGATATGCAGGAAGACATGAAGACACCCCTCATTCTTGGGAGACCCTTCCTGAGCACTACAAATGCTCACATTGATGTCAGAGCTAGAGAAATCAAATTCCATATCAATGGAAATGATGAGCGATTCGCCTTCAAGCCAAGACCAGAACAATGCTCTAATTTCGAGTGGCGTGAAAAGCAAGTGCAGCCATTAAGGTCTCCATCTCCAGGACCAACAGATGCATCCGAAGAATAAACCTGAACGAAGAAGTCTGGTTCAGAGGACTCAAAATCCTAAACCCTCGCCGGGAGGTAACTCGATAGTTATCCATAATTACTTTTTCATATTGCATTAATCATTTTATCTTAGCATATTTACTTTTCAACATTTGCATCATAAAATATAAATTCTCATCATGGCATTATAAAAATCTAAACCCATGTACGACATTTTATGAGTCTCTAATTCTATCTCTAGAATACCACTATTACCTTACACTTATTATTTATTTACCCTTTTACTTACCCCTGCAATAGCATGAGAGTGATTATTATCATAAGTATACACATTTGTCAATATCTCTATGCCAACACCACTCCATAAGCTCCTCCCTGTGGTAAAAATATAAATAATGATACCTGGTATACTCTCGGGTGAAATGCTACAATGGTATATTATCTGTGTGCTTGCGGATACTTTAATATATATATTTTTCTCTGAAGTTTACAAGTGTTATTAATAATTACCAACCATGCATTTCTGGTATTATGCTAGGGATGACAACCTAGTAACAAGTGATGCTAAGAAATACCAACACATGCCAAACCCTCAATAGGGTGCCGCACAACCAACACAAGATGAGGATCACACAAGCCATGAATAATCCACTAGAGTACATTTTGGCTCTCCACCGGGGAAAGGTTAAGAACCCCTCACAATCACCATGATCGGAGCCAGAGACAAGCACCTTCCTCCGCTCAATGATCCTCGCTGCACCAAGCCATCTAGGTGGCGGCAACCACCAAGAGTAACAAGCGAACCCCGCAGCGAAACACGAACACCAAGTGCCTCTAGATGCAAACACTCAAGCAATGCACTTGGATTCTCTCCTAATCTCACAAAGATGATGAATCAATGATGGAGATGAGTGGGAGGACTTTGGCTAAGCTCACAAGGTTGCTATGTCAATGCAAATGGCCAAGAGAGCGAGCTTGAGCCGGCCATGGGGCTTCAATAGAGAGCCCCCACGAATAGAGCCATTGGGCTCCTCACTGCACTGGTTTCGGGGTGACCAGATGCGCCGGTCCAAGTGACTGGACGCATGGTACCCTAGCATCCGGTCGTGGATCAACGTCCACATGTCCCCGTTCAAATCATGGCCGCTCGATCTCTAATGGTCAAGAACTCCCGCGCGATCACTTAAGTGGGGACCGGACGCACCAGAAGGGCGACCAGACTCACCGCCACAGCATCAGATCAACACACGCCCGCGCACCACCAAAGAATGACCAGACGAGCCGATAAGAACCGCCACCACGCGTCAAGTCGACTCTAGAGAGCTCCCCGAGCACCAAAACCATGACCGGACACGTCAGGTGCACGCGATCGGATGCGCCACTACGTCAGGTCTCCACCATGCTCACTCAGTCGCTTACATCACTGTACATCATCGTTGACCGGACGCACAAGCGTCGCGTCAGGTGACCACTTGCGCTAGCGTCCGGTCAGAGATCGACAACGCGCCTCCTCAGCCCAACACTGACTGGACTCATAGGCCTGCATCTAGTCACACCGGGAGCAGTGTCCGGTCACTATTTTCTAGTGAAAAACACCAACTTCACTTCACCAACTTCTCCACCCTTGCTTAAATATGCCAACCACCAAGTGTATCACCTTGTGCATGTGTGTTAGCATATTTTCACAAACATTTTCAAGGGTGTTAGTTCTCCACTAGATCTAAATGCATATGTAATGAGTTAGAGCATCTAGTGGCACTTTGATAACCGCATTTCGATACGAGTTTCACCCCTCTTAATAGTACGGCTATTGATCCTAAATGTGATCACACTCGCTAAGTGTCTCGATCACCAAACCAAAAAGCTCCTATGGATATCACCTTTGCCTTGAGCTTTTTATTTTTCTCTTTCTTCTTTTCCAAGTCCAAGCACTTGATCATCACCATGGTCACACCATCATCATGATCATCACCATTTGCTTCACCACTTGGAATGTGCCACCTATCTCATAATCACTTAGATAAACTAGGTCAGCACTTAAGATTTCATTAATTCACCAAAACCAAACTAGAGCCTTCACCGGGGTGGAGTCTCCATAGAACACGGGCCGTGTGCAATGTGCATGTAATCTAACCTTATTAAGCGTGGGGTCCAATCAAGTTGACATTAGCTATGTTAGAGCAACTCCAACAGAAGAGCCATCCATGTTGTGTAATCTATATTTGACTATTTTGGGAAGAAAAGAGAGTCCAACAGCTATTGTATCTGGCTTTCTAAAATAGCAAGCCATCTATCCTAGAATTCTCGCATGGTAAATATATCTTGCATGTGCCGCTAGCCATCTGCCTCACCATACTAGAAAGGCTATTGGAGTTTTTTTTTGCGGGGATTTCTATTTTAGAGATCGGCTAAATTATGGATTTAGCCATCTATTTTTACCAACTCTCTTGGAGTTGCTCTTACATCGCACAATGGTGAGAGAAATAAAGATTGGGCCCACTCTACAAAAGAAATCAGTTTTTTCTAACCTCCTATCAAGTGTCAACTCCATCCTTCGTGCAAGAGTGGGCAATCAGAGAGAAGAGAGATTCATTGATTGTTTTTACGATATAATGATATATAGCGGGTATCCGGATGGGGACGGACGCACCCGAACCGCGCCAAACCCAATCCACCCATCCCGCACGCTGTCTCCGCACTCATCATTATCCTTTCCTCTCTCACTCTCGCAGCGCTCCTCTCATTCTACTACGCCGCCCAGCCCGCCCACCGGGACGGACGTCGTGCGACCAACTCGCTGCTGTCCTGCGCCGGGGCATGCCACGGGAAAGGCCCCACCTACATCAAAGATGGATCCTTGTCCCAGCAGCCCAGCTCGTCCCATTAGACGAGTGACCTGGAACCGTTGCCTTCTTCTTCTTCTTCTGAACCCTGCCGCCGCTGTCCTCGGTTCAGCCTCGCCCGCTACTTTGCCTGCCGCCTTGCCTTCTTATCATCCTTCTCCTTCTTCCTCTTCTCATCCATGGCATGGGTCACCACCCTCATGGCCACGTGCTCTGGCAGCAGTGCGATGGAGGCCCAAAAGCCTAACCCCACGTAGCTCGACGAAGCCCGCGTCCAGCCGCATCGTGGGACGTCCCGGGATCGAGAACATGGCGTCGGACTCTTCCGTCGCCTCCTTGATGCACTATGCAACCTCACTGTCATGGAGCAGACCCTGGGCGAGCACTGTCCCATCGAGCTGCGCGCTGGGCATCATCCCGTACAGCGAGAGGGCACACGCCATCAGCGGCGCCACTCTCCTCGCGTGATATGCCCCGATGACACCAGCCCTATGAAGGCCATGGCTCTTCAGGAACATGATGGCGTCAAGGATATCGCGCATCCTCTTCTTTTCCTTCTTCAAAGGTCCCCACGACCACACCTGTGGTGCCTCTTCGATGAGGTGTCTGGTGAAGTCCGGCAAGGGGCGGCGGTGTCATTCTTCATGTAGAACCACTATGCATGCCACCCCTTGTTAGACCTCGATAGCTAGCAGGGCATGTACTCGGCGGACCGCTACCCCTAGAGGTGGATGCCCACGCAGCCCTTCGGCACCGGGAGGTCCCTAGCTCTATCCCTCTTCTTAAGCAGGGAAACGGAGAAGTACCTCCATAGTTCGAAGTGGGGTTCAATCCCTAGGTACCCCTCGCACAACACGATGAAGGCCGTGATGTGCTGGATCCTATTGGGGTTTAGATGCTGCGGCTCAATCTGGTAGCGGTGCAGCAGTCCTCAGAAGAACGAATGGGGAGGAATCATGAGTCCATGCTCATGGAAGGGCGTGAAGGACACAACATAGCCATCAGGCAGCACTGGCGCCTCCTCGCGACCGGGCATGAGCCACTCCACCACGTCGGTCCTCCCGTGGAGAAGACCGCGCTTGACGAGGCCCTCTATGGCGCGTGGGTGATGTTGGAGCGATACCACGACTCCATGGGAGGCAAGGGCAGAGAACGAGAGCTACACTAGCGGAGGAAGAGCGAAGGCAATAGGTCCAAACGCTAGTGGAGGAGAAGCGGAGAAGGCGAGGCTACGGTTAGGCGTATCAAAAGATGAAGGGAAAGGCTGCTATTTATAAGGAAAGGTGGAGCGAGAGGCGAACCATCCGCCTAGATCTACGTGCCTGCCACACCTCGTCACATCGCCTCTCCAAGAAACATGCGCATGCGACCTCCGGCCTCTCCCTCGAAGGACGCACCGGATGACGGTTTGCCCCATTCGATGGGCCGAGAACCGCCATAGTTAAGGAGGGACACGGAGCTAAAAACGCTCTCACGGCCCATTCAGGCCTAGGAGTTCGAAGGTTGGCCCACCAACGGGTTCACAACCGCTCCGGGGCACCTTTAGATTGAGGGGTGGAAAGGGATGGGCCCCCTAGTGGCCAGTACCTAGGCGCACGAGCACCGCAGGCATCCTGGTCCATGTTCGAGTCTTGGTCGGTTCACAGTCCATGGGTTTTCCTCGAAGAAAGGCAGCGAGCCCTTGGAACCAGTCGAACGGACCCAAGAACTATATGGATTGGTCGCCAAGAATCTAGAGTCGGTCACCAGCTGACTCATGCGCGAACCCATGTGAACAGGAAGATGGGGCCCCACTCGGACTAGCCCATTAACAACTCACCGAGCACCATGATTCGTCCATCAAGGAAAACATGGCACGGCATAGCCCCTCCGTTTTATCGAAAAAACGCTTGAGGGAGGACGATCACAAGACAAGCTGACCCCTCGACCAGACCCCTGCTATGCGCGGGGGCTCGAGGGAAGTTGGACTCGTAAGGAGACCGAATACGTGGTCGCATGACGATGGCGGATCGATCGGGTCCTAAGGAGGATCAGAATTAAAGGAAATCTTTTCTAACCCCCCGAATCCCGTAGCTACATGTTCCCAAGGAGTCCAATCGTGACAGAAGGGAATCGCAACCCTACCAAGACACCCCACGGGCTACGAAGGAGTCCTCCCGCCTAAAAAAAGCCTCTAAAGGAGTATTCTACTCCTCCGCAGGCTCGGGGGCTACTGTCGGGCTACGAACATTAATTCACTCGGATGGTCCAAGACGTATTTAAGGTCTCGCCCAACCCCGAGGGCGCGGGCTCCGTCTCGCCCAACCCTAAGGGCACGGGCCCTGTCTCACCAGACCCCTCGAGCGCGGGCTCTATCTCGCCCGACCCCGAGGGCGCGGCCCCGTCTCACCAGACCCCTCGGGGCGCAGGCCCCATCTTGCCCAACCCCTCGGGCGCGGGCTCAGTCTCGCCCGACGGGGATCCATACCGCCTCCAACCACTACGGGTCTAAGAGTACGACCCCAGGGTGAAACTTCTGACACCGACTGGGAAGCGGGTACGTCTTGACGTGACTTGTGGCCACGACGGACCATACCTGGGGGCTCACATCGCCAACAGTGTCGGGCGTGCCGGCGCTGTGCTACCTAATCCTTGTACGGCTTCTGATAGGAGTACCTATTGACCACACCGACCGTCGGAATAGAGTGGAGCGTTGCGACCGGCTGACAACGCCTGCGTATAGCGCCAGTGATGAATAGGTCCACGACGTGGAGTTGTCCCCATCATCATCTATAGGACCGACGAGACCCGTATAAAGGAGATGAAGGACACCGCGACCTGGAGGCCTTCTTCTCCCTCGCTTTTCTCCTTTTCTCTCTCTGTAACCTGCGCCTTTCCCTTCACCTATAAAAGGGGAAGCAGGACGCCCCATGGAGGGGGAGGGGCACGAGCACATGGCTGAATGAGCTCAACAAGACTCCACTCTGTTCGACCTTTTCACCAGAGACTTGAGACCTTCTCCCTCTCTTGCCCGTTTGTAACCCCTACTATAAACTAGTGTCGGTAACATGAGCAGCAGCAGACTCGATGTATGGACATTCTGCCCGAACCAGTATAAATCCTTGTGTCCTCTGAGCACACCATCCTGGCTAGACATGCAGATACAAATTTACTAGCCGGTGGTTTGAAACACCGACACCAGGAGGCTGGAAGGACTAGTCGTAGACTCGAGTTGCAAGTGTCATATATATGTGGCGGAAGGCGGCCAAGGTCATAGGCGTAGTAGGACTTGGCGTCTGTGTGGTTGTTGTTTGGGCGACGAGTGTCCACAAAGTTGGCAAGGAAGCCGGCGCGGGAGAGGTGGGCCAGCAGAAGTGCTTTGCCATGGTGTCCGACGTGGTGTCTGATGGCAGCTAGAGGTGATGCTTGATATTCGGCTATCTTGATGAGGTGGCTTGGTTGGTAGGAGCTGCAATGTGAGCATATCTTGGTGGTGGCGGTCGGCCTGGCCAACCAGAGGCAGTTGCTCGTGTATCGCCTTGACATCTTGTAGTGGACTGTGGTGGCTAGCCTTCCATGGCAAGGGTTAGTCTGGTGTGGGGCAGCATTGATAGGCGGTGCAAACGTAGGTGATGGCGAGATGACTACATGATTTGCAGGGGTCGCGACGGTTAGCCCTACATGGCATCGGTTGGCTTGGTGTGAGACATCATCGACAGTGATGGCGTAGGCGGTGATGATGGTGTGTTGACTTGCTACATTGATGTCCAATGATGTTCCTGCATGGGGCTTCCAGGAGTAAGCTGCTTGTGGAGCGTTTGTCTTTGCTCGTGTGGAGTAGTCATTGCGTTGGTGTTTTGCGGCGCATGTTGAGGTTCTAGTACAACCGACCGTTGTCGTTGATAGTTAAGATAGTTGTGTTCAATCGTTAGTGTAGATGTGTTGTCTTTAGTTGCCGTTGTTATATACCACCCTTTAGAGTCATCGTTGGTGTTTACCCAGTTTGGGTTCTTTTTATTTTTATAATATATATAATCGACCAAAGAGCTAACGGGTTCTTAAAAAAAGAAAAGAGAATAATATTCTAACTTCACACAAAAAAGTACGGTTTTTTGTTTAAAGTGTTCCCGGCAGCGGAATGATTTGGAACACTGTTGGAGCAATCTCAATCCAGGTGCACAGTGAGATGCAGTTCGAGTTGTTGGGACCGAACACGGGCAAGTTGGAGAACTCATTAACATCCCTTTCGTTTGCACAGTGAGATGCAGTTCGATTTGTTGGAACCGAACACGGGCAAGTTGGAGAACTCATTAATATCCTTTCGTTTACATCATGGCATGCAGACAATCATAACACATTTACATGCCATAAAAGGAGTATACCAACGACAACAAAGCGAGGTCGTAAGGCACAAATGGATTTATCGATGGACACCGAAACTCAAGGTTGTTGCTTATTTGTAAGTCGTCATCCGCATCCTGCTATGATATATGGTACAAACCAAACACGCTCAGTTCTTGTGCTGCATTCGACCGCTCTCTGCACCGGCATAAGGATCAATGATAACATTAATCACTGCTAGTTTCCTGGCACGGAACGATTCTGAAAGGGCAGATTTGAGCTCGTCTGGTGTCTCCACAAGATAACCTTTCGCTCCAAAAGCTTCCATCATTTTATGGTAGCCAGCTGCTGGAACAAAAGAAGTTGGGGCAGGGTCATCTTTGTAGGGTCTGGTTATCTCATCAGGGCTTCTCCGGTCACCGCCGTAGACACCGTTGTTGTTGAAAACAATTACAACAGCAGACAGCTGGTACCTAACTAATGTCTGTAAAATGGAAAAGCAACTAATTAGGTATCTCTATCTGGTACAATGTGGCAAAATGAAATGATAAACATATGGTACAACCAATTTAGGGAAAGATAGTTTAAGGGGCCCAATTACTAGAAAAGCAAGAAAATCAAGGAAAATAAAAACAGATCATGTAATCCAAATTGATAGGGAAATAACTAAAAGTTACAAGAAATGAAAATGACATACAAAAATTAACTAGTAAAGTTGACCTAATTAAACAGAGGATTGGTACTTCCTAGTCAACCAGGCATAGACTTTCAAACAGTCTATGGAGTTTTACCACTTATCCCATATATCAACCACAGTGAAATCCTAAATGTGGGCTAATTAGATGGCTAGTTATGGCATAACTGTGTGCAGCTAGTCCATCAAGGGTTAATTAAGCAAGCAAATGATCAGATCCAAATACAGTACTTTACACACTTCCATCAAATTGTTTGATCCAAACATCTGCAGTTCGCATATCCTACTATTTTGATTAGTACACCACCATACACATATTGTAAAACTGAAATAGAATACTACTGCCTCCTAGTATAAGAATTGAGACTAACAAGTAACACCTACAACTCAGAGTTACATCACCAATAACCCTTATAATGAGTAAAAATGTAAAATAATAAGTATAATAAGTAAGGGTATAGACATATTCCGGTTCATTGAGAAGATAACAGATAAAGTCAAAAGATGCCCCAGGGCGAGGAATGGTTTGGCTAGCATTCATCAGATCATATAGAAAAATAATGTGCAGTAATCTAAAAAACAACACCATAAAAGCGAAATGATTCCATCATTCAGTTGGCAATGAAATTTTAGGCTTGCTGGAAAATGTATAATCTATGAGTAATGGTCTCCTCTGTGATTCCATATGAAATGCTCATGTTGTGAAGCACCACTGAGATTACAGGTGTACAAATACTACAAAATTAAATATTCATATAGGGTGAACTGTATGGAGCTGGGAGACGTGGTATGTGAAAACAATGAAGTATATATATTGATATATTTATATCGCTGAATGTATGTCCAACAACAACAACAACAACATAGCCTTTCAATCACAAGCAAGTTGGGGTAGGCTAGAGTTGAAACCCACCAAGAGCCCCAAGTCACGGTTCAGGCACTTCAATAGTTGTTTTCCAAGTACTCATATTCAAACATAGATCTCTAGTTATCCCAAGCTTTCAAATCTCTTTTTATTGCCTCCACCATGTCAATTTCGGTCTTCCTCTACCTCTCCTCATATTATTAGCTTGGCTTAGGACTCCACAATGCACTGGTGCCTCTGGAGGTCTTCTTTAGACATGGCCAAACCACCTCAACCGATGTTGGACAAGCTTTTCTTCAATTGGTGCTACCTCTAGGCGATCACGTATATCATCGTTCCGAACTCGGTCCATTCTTATGTGACCGCAAATCCATCGCAACATACACATTTCTGCTGATGAATGTATGTACACTATAAGAATATATCCTGACCAGGCTGAACCACTAGGATAATTCGATTGCTCCTGGATCAGCCAAAACAGATGACTGGGCCCATTTGAGGACAACAATCGAACAATAATCCATTTATGTTGATAAAAGCATTTGCTACCTTGAATACTTGTAGTAATAGTATGAACCAGCACAATTGCAAAAGATGACTCATACACAGTCCTAGGGTAATTATCCAGGGACCATGCAATCTATGCACATCCATTAGATTAATTTTCTA
Organism: Miscanthus floridulus; assembly: GCF_019320115.1. NCBI lineage: Eukaryota > Viridiplantae > Streptophyta > Magnoliopsida > Poales > Poaceae > Miscanthus > Miscanthus floridulus. The sequence continues at coordinate 10,922,439 of NC_089585.1, forward strand.
TTTGTCATTTTTGGTCCCTCGGCTGCCCTGCACAGGTAAGCAGTAAGCCTACCAGCATACTCACTCACTATGGCTAGAGGTAGAAGAAGATATTGAGAATAGCTCTCACACACACAGCACAAGCCCAGCGCTGGCCGAAAGCTCTGCTTCTAGATGTGGCAAACTAAACGGCTCTTTTGTATTGCCTTAGGTGTGATATATATACAAGTGATAGTACCTCTACCAGGTACATAGTCGTTGGTGAGTACACCAACTACCTACTCCTAAGGTACACCAACTACTCCTAGTACTAGCAGTACAAAGCTTAGATCAGTCCACTACCAAGACATGGCTGATGTAATAGCTACCAACTAATGTACTAGAGGTGGCTTATTGCCATACTGCTACAGCAGTAGAGACTAGACAATCGAGCTGACCAAATGCCAACTCTACTGCAGCAAGAGAGAGAGAGATCAACAGCAGATCATGTCTTACAATTCTTCCCCTAATCTTGCTGCTAACCCGATGCCTTGACCCCATCCATGCCAATCATCTTCCTTAGCTCCATGAACCGCAGACGCCCGAGTGACTTGGTGAGGATGTCAGTGAGCTGTCTACCAGTCTCGACGAACTCGATGACGATCTGCCCTCCATCGATGTAGTCCCGGAGGAAGTGGAACTTGATGTCAATCTGCTTGCTCCGGTCGTGGAGGACAGGGTTATTGGTGAGGGCGATGGCGGGCTGGTTTTCCACCATCAGAGCTGGCGGGTGAGCTTCCTCGCTGGTCAGCTCGCCTAGCAGCCGGCGTAGCCAGACAGCCTGGCACGCCGCCGTGGTTGCTGTGCCGTACTCCGCCTCGCAAGTCGACAGCGCCATGATCTTTTGCTTCAGCGACTGCCAAGCAAGGGGGGCGCTCCAAGGAAGACGAGCACGCCGAAGGTGCTCCGTCGCCCGTCGATATCGCCCACCATGTCTGCGTCACTGAAAACAGTGAGCTCTGGCTCACCTTCCTTTGCCTTGGGGGGTGCCTCACTGAAGACCGTGAACCGCAGCCCAACCTTGCCACCACTCTTGGGGAAGATGATCCCTTGATCAAGTGTCCCCTTGACGTAGCGCAGCAGCCTCTTCACCGCCGTCCAATGATCCTCGCGTGGGTCCTCCATGAAGCGACTGACATACCCGACTGCTAACGTGATGTCTGGCCGAGTATGCGTGAGGTAGCGCAGCCCGCCGACGATGCTCCGATAGCGCGTTGCGTCCACCTTTGCCGCCATGCTGTGCTTGGACAGCTTTAGCCACTCCTCCATTGGAGTTGCGCATGGCTTGCACTCCGCCATGTCGCTGCGCTCCAGCAACTTCTCCGCATAGGCGCGCTGGCCCAGGGAGATGTGCTCCTTCCCCTGCCTCACCTCAATGCTGAGGTAGTAGGAGAGCGCCGAGATCGCTCATTTTGAAACGAGCAGCCATCTCGCGCTTGAAGCCGTCGATGTCCTCCGCCCGCGCTCCAGTGACGATCAAGTCATCCACATACACGCCAACGACGAGCTCCTTCTTCCCCCATCGCCGCGTGTACAGCGCGTGCTCTGTGGCGCAATGAGTGAACCCAAGCTCGCCCAAGGTGACGTCGAGCTTGACGTTCCACGCTCGAGGGGCCTGTTGCAGCCCGTAGAGCGCCTTGCGCAGCTTGAGCACCTTGTGCTCAGCGCCCTTGATGGCGAAGCCCGGAGCTTGCTTGACGAAGACCGTCTCCACGAGCTCGCCGTTGAGGAACGTAGACTTGACATTGAGGTGGTGGACGCGCCAATCCTTCGCTGCTGCCATGGTCAACAGCAAGCGAACAGACTCCATTCGCGCCGAGCAAAGACTTCCTCGAAGTCGATGCCCTCATGCTGCACGAAGCCACGGGCGACGAGCCGAGCCTTGTACTTGACAATGGCGTCGCGCTCGTCCCGCTTCACCTTGTAGACTCACTTCAACCCGATCGGCCTGTAGCCCACCGGTGGATCCACCAGCTCCCATGTCCCATTGTCCTCGATGGCCTTCATCTCTTCCAACATCGCCCGGCGCCAATTGTTGTCGCGTTCAGCCACTGCAAACGTCGGTGGCTCCTCTGTACTAATAAGGAGTAGCTCTGAGTCGTCGAGAAAATGACTGGCCAACCCAGGAGCTCCCTCTTCGTAGATGATGTTGTCCACCCGCCTGAACCGGACCTCCTCGCCGTCGTGGAAAGTGTCCATGTACTCGTCGATGTCGGTGGGTGGAGAGGTGAACTCGATTGGTAGTCCATGGCCTCCTTGTTCTGTCGGAGTGGTCGGCATCGCTGCTGGACTGCTCAGCACCACTGCTAGAATGGTCGGCATCACTGCTAGACTGCTCGGCACCACTGCCGGAGTGGTCGGATCCACTGCTGGAGCGGTCAGCACCACTCCTGGAGTGGTCGGCTCCACTGCTAGAGCACTCGGCACTGCTGCTAAAGTGCTCGACACCCCCTCTGGAGTGGTCGGCATTGCTGCTGGACCGCTCGGCACCACTCCTGGGGTGGTCGGCACCTCTTCTCCAGCGTCTCCACCACCGTGGATAACTAAGTGTTCGACGACGAAGGTGCTGGTCAAGCTGCCAGCTTCCCCCGTGCCCGGACCCTCCCAGTCCTAGGCCACCATCTCATTGAACACCACATCCCTAGAGATCACCACCTTGCCTCTCTTGGGATCATAGAGCCGATACGCCTTGGTGCCCTCCTTGTAGCCTAGGAGCACCATCGGCGTACTCCTGTCTTCCAGCTTGCAGAGGTGAGGCTTGGTGTTCTTCACATGGCGATGCAGCCAAATGCCCTGAGGAAGGACACATTCGGCTTGCGTCCATGCCAAGCCTTGAATGGCATCTTGCCCTTCAGGGCCTTGGTGGGCGCGCAATTTAGGATGAACACCGCCGTGGTCACCACCTCTCCCCAGAACTTTGCCAGCATGCTTTTGGCCTTCATCATGGATCGGGCCATGCCGACCACCGTCTGGTTCCGCCACTCCACCACGCCATTCTGCTATGGTGAGTACAGTGCGGTGTGGTGTCGCACCACACCCTGATCCGCGTAGTACGCAGTGAACTCCATCGAAGTGAATTCGCCCCCGCGATCAGTCCGCAGCACACGCAGCTTCTTGCCGCTCTCCGCCTCCATGCGCGCCTTGAACTTCTTGACCGCTTCCGCCGCCTCGGTCTTGCTGGTCAGAAGCTATAGCCACATGAACCGGCTTCAGTCATCCACCAGCAAGATGAAGTACTTGCGCCCACCGTGCGTCGCCGGCGTGATCGGCCCGCAGAGGTCACCATGGACCAGCTCGAGGGCCTCTGTCGCGAGGTACTTCGCCGTCTTCGGGAACGGCAGCCTTCTTTGCTTCCCAACCAAGCAGCTATCACATAGCTCGCTTGCATGCTCGATATGAGGCAGCCCAGTCACCATCTTCTCCAGCCGACCAAAAGCGTCGAAGCTGAGATGGCCATACCGGGCATGCCACAGCCACGGCTCCTCCGTGTGCTGTGCAGCCAAGCAGATGGGCTGCTCTACCTTCAAGTTGAGCAGGTACAACCAGTTTCAGGACCTCTTCACCTTGGCAAGAAACCACTGCTCCTGGTCCCTGATCCTGAGGACGTCGTCCTTATCAGTACCTTGCTGCCGCGCTCATCCAGCTGGCCAATGCTGATGATGCTTGAACGCAACTGCGGGATGTAATATACATCCGTCAGCGCGTGGTGCTCACCGTTCTGGCACCTAAAGATGATGGTGCCGTGCCTCGGATCGCCACCCTTGAGCCATCACCGAACTTCACCATGCCGGTCATGTTGCCGTCGAGCTCAAAGAAGGCTTCCTTGGTGCCCGTCATGTGGTTGCTGGCACTGGAGTCCAGGTACCATCGCTGCTCCTGCTTGCCGCCCACACGTCCGAGGTGGACTTGGGCGCGCGGTTCGTCGAGGTTGATAGCTTTCAGAGCCTTGCTGTGTCCTTCCACCGCCATCACATCTCCCTTCTCTTTGGTCTCAACGTCGTGCAGTGCATAGAATGTCGCCATCATGAGAGTAGCCTCATCATCCTCGTCAGCCTGCGCTAAATAAGCCTCAGCCTTCTTCTCCTGCTTGTTATTTGGGCACACCTTTGCCCAATGGCTCGTCTTCCCGTAGTGTCGGCAGGTGTGGGGGATATACCCCCGGGTACCACAAGATGGTACATGGGCCACACCATCCGAGGTGGCCCGGCCCGTAAGATCAAGGCGTATACGGCTAGATTACAAGTTGTACCAGATATTGTAATAGTACCAAATAAGATACTTTACTTGTAACCCTCCTCCTCCAGACTATATAAGGAGAGGCAGGGGTCCCCCTCAGAGAGGACAACAGATCTCACCCTAGATCAATACAAATAACAGAGCACAGGACGTAGGGTTTTACGCCATACTGGCGGCCTGAACCTGTATAAATCTTGTGTCTTGTGTCTCTGTAACCATCTGGTTCCTGATTATACGCACCGTCTACTGATAATCTACCACCACGGGCACCCCCCTCGGTGGACTACTGACCATATTTCATCGACAGTGGCGTGCCAGGTAGGGGTCCCCTTTTAGGGGTTGTGTGTGCTGATCTTCCAACGAATCAGATGGCGATTTTCTTCATCAACATCATCCATGGCGACCTGGCTTCCGACGACATTGACGCTCGTGCCGGCCCTCATCGTTGACTGCTCATCGTGGTCCCACGCCTTGTCAACGCATCGACAGCTTGCTGCAGGCCCCATTTGCCAACACTATCCGCGGCTCTACGATCCGATCTACAGAACCGTAAAGGCCATGAAGATTTGCATGTATTCATGCATGAAGGGACCGTGACGCCTAAGAGGGGGGGGGGGTGAATTAGGCAACTTAAAAATCTAACTCTAAACTATGCCCTCTTTTTCTAACCCTAGCAAAACCTATGCAATAGATAAGCTATCTAGATGTGCAACTATGGTTTTGCTAGTGTGTTGCTATCTCTACCGCAAACGTAGTAAAGTAATCAATATAAATGCGGAAGCTAAAGAGCAAGGTAGAGATATGCAAACTCCCGTCGATGACTCCGGTATTTTTGCCGAGGTATCGAGAAGCGCGCAAGCTTCCCCCTAGTCCTCATTGGAGCCCATCGCAAGGAATCCCTCGCAAGGGCCAAGCTCCTGGTCGGGTGACTCCATGGATAGCCTCGGGCCTTCCCCACGCGCAAGTGGGTCTCCGATGTGCCTCTCGGCAAGCCTCTCCCGGATGCTCTCCGCCGTCTTCACTATCAAGCTTCCGGCCGAAATGTCACGGGCCTTGTTCCCTTCGATACACGGTGGCGGCCACACCACAAACGCGGTTGGTGTGATCTCGCAAGACTTCAAGCCCCTCCGATGTACAACACTTGTGCTCGCAAGCACGGGGTGGCAAGAGGTATGCAAACCTCACTAAACACTAGGCATACACCTAGAGCAAGCGCATAAGCGGTGGTCTAATCAATCTAAGCACTCCGCAAAGCACTTATGCTAATCACCTAATAAAACACTAAGCACTATGCATGTGGAGATCACTAAAATGGTGTACCAACACCCTTGGTATGTTTCCTCAGCTCCACACACTCCAAATGGCCGGTTGGGGGATCTATTTATAAGCCCCATTGAGAAAGTAGCCGTTGGGGACGAAATCCTGCGTTTCTGCTACTGACCGGACTCTGACCAGCGTCCTGTCAGTACTGACCGGACGTGTCCGGTCACGAAAACGGCTCTCTAGAACATCAGGGTCTGGTCACGAAAACGGCTCCCTAGAACCTTACTGATGTTGACCGGACTCTGGCACTCAGCGTCCTGTGCAGCGTCCTGTGCATCGGAGTGTCTGGTGCAGCGTCCGGTTGCTGCTGTTGACTCTGCTGTTGCTTGATCGGAGCGTCCTGTGCAGCGTCCGGTGCAGTGTCCTGTGCATCAGAGCGTCCTGTGCAGTGTTCTGTGCAGCGTCCGGTGCAGCGTCCTGTGCATCGGAGCGTCCTGTGCAGCGTCCTGTGCCCTCTGTGAGCTCGCTTCTTCGCGATCTTGCGTCCGGCTTGGTTCCTATCTTCATGCTTGGACTTTACTTGATATCTTGAGTCTTTTCTTGTGCTCCTAAGGTCTTGCTTAAGGTGTTGATCATCGGATCATCACGTCGCCTTCGTCCAAGTCACATCTTGCTCCCTGTTGGACTACAAAACAAACACTCGCAAATTCATTAGTCCAATTTAGTTGTGTTGGTCATCAAACACCAAAATCCAAAGTAAATGGGCCTAGGGTCCATTTTCCTTACAATCTCCCCCTTTTTGGTGATTGATGCCAACACGACCAAAGCAAGCAAATAATAAGAATTTGGAAGTTAAAAACTAGCTACTTGCTAGGATGCAATGCAAAAGGGCAAGTTTATTTGATACTTAAAGATACCAATTGAAATCATATAAGATATTTAGGGATACCAATTGAAATCAATTGTAAGATACCAATTAAAACTTTTACTTAAAAGCTTGTCTTGCCCTTGCAGATGTCCCCATGTGATATTATGGATTAAAGCCTAGCTTTCTAAAAAACAATTTCTCCCATTACTTAGACTAATCCATAATTCACTTTCCTTCCTTTCTCGGACCATTACCACTTGTAGACATCAACTTGATGCTTGCCTTTGGTCCTTCAAATTCTCCCCCTTTGGCATCAAACACCGAAAAGGAAGACATTAGTAGCACAAGGGAGGGTCAATATTTCATGATCCTTTGTATAAGAGTGAAATGGATCACAAAATTTGACTCTCACATTATATAGACTAAGCTCCCCCTAAATATATGCATACATATGGTAGAAAGCAAAGCATATGCATAGTTAGCAATTTATTGTACAAGAGAGTTTAATCTATATAAGCATGGAGAAAGCATATAAATATGAAATGAAATCAACATGATTATACCAATTGAAGAATGATGCTTAACTCCAGGGACTCCAATTTCCTTACAATGAGACTATTACACATGTGATAGGTTTGAAAAATTGATACCATTTGAAAAAGTGTTAGTCTCAAAGCATCCAAGTTGTAGAATAAGCTCCCCCTAAATTTGTGCACACAAGTGTTGAATACTTGTAAAATTTGTGCACATTGACTTAAAGTATCAAAATACCACTTGAAAAATGGTATTTGGGAGAGATTATCTACAATTTGGACTTTGGCACATATTAGATAAAAAATTGTAAAACAAGCTATGTGTCGTGCTCCTAAACAATTTTAAACCATGTAGGTTTGCTCCAAGGGTTGATAAAGAAACCGAGCAAGCCTACCATATGATATACCTATTGAATGCATGACAAAAGATTAAGCATGTAAATGCAAACATAGGCATGAAAGATAACTAGATGCTTTAAGAGTCTATCAATTGAAGGATACAACCAATTGAAATGGATACTAATTGTAAGTAATGACATTTAGTTACCTAACATGGGAAAGGGAATTTGGGTCCATAGTATTCACTAACCTACTTGGCAATGACTTTGTCCATCATGATGCACCCCATGAAATGCACCCAAACTTTGCCAAGTCTCCAAATTCCCTGAAAATCCGACGAACTTCTCACTTCCCTTTCGGGATCTAAATCTTCTTGGTGCTCTTCATGTTGGAAATGATTTCCTTTGGCACCCAAAAGTGTTTGACCCCATTGTTGGCTTGCTTGTTCACCTTGATGGCCACCACCTTGTCATTTTTCTTCTTCTTCAAGAGATAAGCTGTGGAGGCCTTCTTGTCCACCTTGTTGATGTAGGTGTTGGAGAGCTTGCTTGTTTGCTTTTTCTCCTTCTTCTTTGCTCCTCCCCCATTCTTCACCTTGCACTCATAGGACTTGTGACCTTTCTTGTGGCACATGTAACAAACCATGGTTTGTCCTTCATCAAGCTTCTTCACTCCCTTGACGGTGTTATCTTGATGAAGTTGGGTTTGCTTCGCCTTGCCTTTCACTTGAGTCAAGTCCTTGGTGAGGCGAGCTACTTCTTGCTTGAGTTGCTCATTCTCCTTTGCAACCTCTTGTGTGCATGTATCTACAATAACTTTCTCAACACAAACTTGGTTGCACAAAGATGAGTCTAAACATAAATCATTATAAGAAGTAGAGGCATCCTTTTTAGACATGTTAAAGATAGAACTTTTCTTTTTAGATGCCTTGGTGGGGTTTGTGCTAACGGCTTCAAGATTAGCAACTTTATTAGTTAGCTCATCACAATGTTTGCACATGGTTTCCATTTTAGCAAGCAAACTATTATATGCTTCTTGTGAGCTAGCTAACTTTTCTTTTAATTTTTCATTTTTCTTTAAAAGTTGCTCATCGTTGATTGTGCATGCATTTGTTGTTGCACTAGTCTCAAGTTGCTCAATTTTAGTAGATAGTTCAACATTGAGATTTGCAAAGTTTTCATATTGTTCAAGCAAATTTTTGTATGCTTCTTGTGAACTACCTAGCTCTTCTTTTAAATTTTTGAGCTTCTTTTGTTGACTAGTGCAAACTTTAGCATATTTAAGATTTTATTGCACAATTGTATTATAAGAAGGCAAATCATCATCACTATCGCTCTCACTAGAGGATGAGCTTTCATTACCTCGTGCCATAAGGCACACATGAGAAGAGCTTGATGATGAGTGCTTGCGCCCTCACCTCTTGTGATGATCTTCTTCACTTGAGGAATCATCCCATGACCTTATTGATGTGAGGGCTTTGTTCTTGCACGCCTTCTTCTTTGCCTTGGGTGTGGGCTTGTTTGGACAAACTTCCACAAAGTGCCCCAACTCGCCGCATCCATAGCATCCTTTCTTTCTTTGCTCGTCTCTTTGATTAGTGAAAACGAGGTCTTGAATTTGGATGGGCACACCCTTGACATTGAGCCTTACGATCATCTTCTCCATCTTTTTGATAAGTTTGATTGATTCTTCATCAAGGTCGGAGGTGGAGGAGGAAGATTGATCATCATCACTTGATTCTTGTTCATCATCATCCTCATCTTCTTCTTCTTCACTTGAGGAGCTTGAGCTTGAGCTTGACTCAACTTTCTTGCCCTTCATCTTTTTCTTCTCGCTACAAGCGAGAGCTTTGCCTTTGCTTAATGAAGAAGCTTCTTCTTGCCCCATCTTACGTGACATTTCAAATGCCACTAACTTGCCAATGGCTATGCCCGGGGTCATATTGCTCAAGTCCTCCATGTTGTGAAGGATGGTGATGATGCTTGCATATTTCTTTTGTGGTAGCACGGAGATGATCTTCCTCACAATGTCCGCATCATCTAGCTTTAATAATCCTATAGAATGGAGCTCATTGATAATTAGATTCAAACGAGAATACATATCACGAACAAGCTCATCATCATTCATAGTAAAAGAATCATAGTTTTGCTTTGCTAGACAATGTTTTTGCTCACGGACATTGCTTGTGCCGTCATGGAGCTTTTGGAGTTTTAACCAAATTTCATGTGCCATATTTAAAGTGAATACTTGGTTAAAAACATCCATACTAAGTGATTCAAACAAGCAATTTTTAGCTCTAGCATTGAAGTGCATTTCTTTTTCATCACTCTTTGTGGGTTTTTCAGGATTCTTGATGGGTTTCATCCCGTCACGAGTGACTCTCCATACACCCAAATCAACCGCCTCAAGATGGCAAGCCATTCTAGCTTTATAGTATGGGAAGTTAGTGCCGTCAAATTATGGAGGCCTAGCGGTATCCATCCTAACCACTCTACAATCACGTCGGCTCAACGGCGGTTAAGCCAAGGGTCTAAATATGAGCCAACCGGCTCTGATACCAATTGAAGAGACCGTGACGCCTAAGAGGAGGGGTGAATTAGGCAACTTAAAAATCTAACTCTAAACTATGGCCTCTTTTTCTAACCCTAGCAAAACCTATGCAATAGATAAGCTATCTAGATGTGCAACTATGGTTTTGCTAGTGTGTTGCTATCTCTACCGCAAACGTAGTAAAATAATCAATATAAATGCGAAAGCTAAAGAGCAAGGTAGAGATATGCAAACTCCCATCGACGACTCCGGTATTTTTGCCGAGGTATCGAGAAGCGCGCAAGCTTTCCCCTAGTCCTCGTTGGAGCCCCTCGCAAGGAATCCCTCGCAAGGGCCAAGCTCCCGGTCGGGTGACTCCATGGATAGCCTCGGGCCTTCCCCACGCGCAAGTGGGTCTCCGATGTGCCTCTCGGCAAGCCTCTCCCGGATGCTCTCCGCCGTCTTCACTATCAAGCTTCCGGCCAAAACGCCGCGGGCCTTGTTTCCTTTGGTACACGGTGGCGGCCACACTACAAACGCGGTTGGTGTGATCTCGCAAGACTTCAAGCCCCTCCGATGTACAACACTTGTGCTCGCAAGCACGGGGTGGCAAGAGGTATGCAAACCTCACTAAACACTAGGCATACACCTAGAGCAAGCGCATAAGCGGTGGTCTAATCAACCAAAGCACTCCGTAAAGCACTTATGATAATCACCTAATAAAACACTAAGCACTATGCATGTGGAGATCACTAAAATGGTGTACCAACACCCTTGGTATGTTTCCTCAGCTCCACACACTCCAAATGGCCGGTTGGGGGGTCTATTTATAAGCCCCACTGAGAAAGTAGCCGTTGGGGACGAAATCCCGCTTTTCTGCTACTGACCGGACTCTGACCAGCGTCCTGTCAGTACTGACCAGACGCGTCCGGTCACGAAAACGGCTCTCTAGAACCTTACTGATGTTGACCGGACTCTGGCACTCAGCGTCCTGTGCAGCGCCCTGTGCATCGGAGCATCCGGTGCAGCGTCCTGTGCAGCATCCGGTCGCTGCTGTTGACTCTGCTGTTGCTTGATCGGAGCGTCCTGTGCAGCGTCCTGTGCAGCGTCCGGTACAGCGTCCTGTGCATCGGAGCGTTCTGTGTAGTGTTCTGTGCAGCGTCCGGTGCAGCGTCCTGTGCATCGGAGCGTCATGTGCCCTCTGTGAGCTCGCTTCTTCGCGATCTTACGTCCGGCTTGGTTCCTATCTTCATGCTTGAACTTTACTTGATATCTTGGGTCTTTTCTTGTGCTCCTAAGGTCTTGCTTAAGGTGTTGATCATCGGATCATCACGTCGCCTTCGTTCAAGTCATGTCTTGCTCCCTGTTGGACTACAAAACAAACACTCGCAAATTCATTAGTCCAATTTGGTTGTGTTGGTCATCAAACACCAAAATCCAAAGTAAATGGGCCTAGGGTCCATTTTCCTTACAATGCACGATGGAAAGATGCGGCCCAACAGATCCAAGTTCGATCGGCAAGCACCAACCGAGAAAGCTGTCGTTGGGAATTTCACCGAGAAGAAAAAAGGACGGGCTCGAGACGTCAACAGCTCTAGACCAAGCACGACTCCGACACGATGCGATCTGCTCCAAACCTTCGATCAACTCCATCTCTCCGAGAGGAAGCCTACGAGCGTCGTGCGGGACTTGTGCTCGACGAGTAGCCTGTCTACGACACACGATACTCAGGGAAGATTCTTTCCGTTTCACTCTCCAATATTCGATCTAATCTGCTTGCAACTAGATTTAATTTATCCTCGGAATTGCTAAGATTGGCGGCTCTACTTCGGTTGGTGACTATTCGAGGACCGACGACTTCATCTGCAGCAGCATTTTTCCTACACCACCACGAGATCGGTGTTTCGGCGAGTAGCCTTGATGCCTATGGGTCTGGCTTCGGAGTCATCGCTAGACAACATGAGGAGGAAGCACGCATCTGCGCATCTTGCAAGCAAGTATGGATCTTGCATGTATGCATGAGGCATGCATATGCACGTAAAGATCAGCTCATCTACTTTCTCATGGCCCTACTCCAGCGCGAGATCAACCAATCCGGTTCCATATCATCAAAAGCTAAGTCAAGTTATTTGTTCGATCTAGCAATTTTATTGTGTATCTCTCCATATACGTGTATTTGTCTTCATCATGATTATTGCCGATAGTATTTGATTGCGTGGTCAACGCGTGGCAGCGCTCGGTACTCGTGGTAGCACCTGGCAGCGCTAAGAACCCAGCGTCCGGTGTCCAATTGCCATACATGCACATACAAGATCAACCAAATGCACGCACTCACCGTCGGAGGGGCCAGCCGTCGAGTTGCATGATGCTGTACAAGCTAACTGAAGCGTGCAAGGAGGATCTCGGACTGCTCCGACCACATCCGTCCGAGCTGCGTTCATCCACCTCGACCACCAGACCACGTCGACCACGTCCCGAGTGGCTTCGCCGACCACCCGACCACCAGACCACGTCGACCACGTCCCGAGCGGCTCTGCCGAGCCCCGACCACCAGACCACGTCGACCACGTCCCGAGCGGCTTCGCCGAGTTCCAAACACCTCGACCACCAGACCACGTCCCGAGCGGCTCCGCTGAGCTCCGACCACCAGACCACGTCGCAATGATGATCGCCACGAAGAACGGCGCTATGACAACCGCGACCACCGTCACAACAGGCCGAAAAGCTCGAGGACCGGACAACTTCATCGCCACCGACTAGATTTCTATCAAAGATAAGTACACTTCTAATATTTATATTTAATATAATTTTCATTACGACGTTTCTCCACAACGTCCTTGTCATGATTATTTTTCAAATAACGTTTGTCCATGTATACAATCTTAAATATAACATACAGCTATACTTAATGCAAATCCTCGACCAGTCATGTTGACGCTCGATGTCTCCAGAAAAGGCCCTGTCTCCGGCTCCTCCCTACACGTGCACGAGCGTCTGCCCTCTGCGTTATGGGTGGTCGGCAGCAGCTCCTTAGCGACGCTTTGTTCATCCTACACGTGCATGGGCTCCGCGCCCCGCGTTATGGTTAACGGGCTAGCTAGGGCTAGAGACTCAGCTACATACTAACTGGTCGGGCAATTTATATTATGTATAAACACAAACTTCACATTAACACTGATGTTTACAAAGCACCAACTGCTTTATCACATCATGCTCATGTCTGTTGAGCGTCATACGCTATTTCTTCACCGCTGATTTTTTCTCCATAATTTATTATTTTATATATCATGTACTACCATTCTACATATTTATATTGCAGGAATTTTGAGCTATGCTCGGGGACTTCGTCGCTCGCTTCTCGACCTACGCTCGGGGACTGCCTCGATCACTCTCCGACCATAGCTCGGGGACTTCGTCGCTCGCTCCTCGACCTGTACTCGGGGACTGCTTCGACCACTCTCCGACCATGGCTCGGGGACTTTGCGTCTCGACTACATGCGACTGGCAACTCGCATACAGTTGGGATATTTTTTTCTCCTTTAGACCTTGCTATAAGGCTCATACCTCGCCTTCCAGCAAGCTCGGGGACTACATCGGTACGATGCACCTGCCGATGCATCTCGTATCGCCTGTACGACGATTGGATTGTCAACTTAACTGGGAATTCTTTTTAGACCCTGGCACCACGTGCCTACGTCACCTACTACCAGGCTCGGGGACTAAGTGGGCACACTTCACCTTGTGGTGAATGTGTTTGTTTTTTGACCCCTACGCCTCTGATGATCAAAGACGCTACGCTTCAAGACGCACTTACATTTCTTTTCAGAAATACAAGTGGGCACACTTCCCAGGACGGAAATCTTTTTCTTTCTTCTTAAGAGCACCATACATTCTTCGGACAACCTATTTCTCCGGCGACAACGGTGGTCGGAGATGTCAAGAACTCAAGCCTCACTATTCGGAGAAGGTTAAAATGGCGTGTCGCATCAGAATACATGGCGCTCGGGGACTAGCTGTGGGGGATATACCCCCGGGTACCACAAGATGGTACATGGGCCGCACCATCCGAGGTGGCCCGGCCCGTAAGATCAAGGCGTACACGACTAGATTACAAGTTGTACCAGATATTGTAATAATACCAAATAGGATACTTTACTTGTAACCCTCCTCCTCCAGACTATATAAGGAGAGGCAGGGGTCCCCCTCAGAGAGGACAACAGATCTCACCCCAGATCAATACAAATAACAGAGCATAGGACGTAGGGTTTTACGCCACACTGGCGGCCTGAACCTGTATAAATCTTGTGTCTTGTGTCTCTGTAACCATCTGGTTCCTGATTACACGCACCGTCTACCGATAATCTACCACCACGGGCATCCCCCTCGGTGGACTGCCGACCATATTTCGTCGACAGCAGGCGTTGGGGTCGACCTTCTTCTTCTTCTTCTTCTCTGAAGAAGCCTTGCCGCGGCACTTGCCATCATCACCGTGGCTAGAGGAGGCTTCTCCGGACTTCTTCTCCTTCATCCAGACAGCCCACTCCTCCTCTGTCAGCAGCAACTTGCTAATGTCCGTCGTTGCTGTGGCCTGCTCCATGCGCCCATCTACCGCCCACAGACGACGGACAAATCCAGTATTGTCTCTATGGAGAGAGCGATCTGGATGTACTTTACCAGTATGGAGTGGAGGAACTTGGAGACCACCTCTTCTTCGTCGATGGTGACGCCGTGGCTCCTCAGCTTACTGATGAGCGACTGCAGGCGGAGGGAGAAGTCCTCCACCGACTCACCATCCTTGAACTTGAGGTTGGCGTACTCCTGCTTCAGCAGCTAGGCCGTTGCCTTCTTTACGCGGTCGAAGCAGACGCGCATCGCTGCAGTGGCCTCCCACGCCTTCTTAGCAGAGTTCTTCGCCCCCAATGGCTCCCTGTACTCTGCTGGCACAACAGCAAGGATAGCCTCCAACGCTGATATGTCGTCTTCTTCGTTGTCGGTGCCCTTGTCAATGACATTCCAAAGCCGTCGGGCTCTGAGCTTGACCTTCATGGTCACCGCCCACTCGCCATAGTTGGCGCGAGTCAACGTCGGCCAACTGGTGCCGCTGACCTCCCGCACTGTGCGCACGACGACCTCCTGTCGTGGCTAGGCAGCCACAGCAGCGCCGCTGCTGTCGTCCATCTTCGAACCGTCCGTCATCGCCAGCGGTTAGTCCGGCGACGACGCTTGTACGGCTCTGATACCACTTGTTGGTCCATCGGCTGCCCTGCACAGGTAAGCAGTAAGCTTACCAACACACTCACTCACTATGGCTAGAGGTAGAAGAAGATGTTGAGAACAGCTCACACACACAGCACAAGCCCAGCACTGGCCGAAAACTCTGCTTCTGGATGTGGCAAACTGAACTGCTCTTTTGTATTGCCTTAGGTGTGATATATATACAAGTGCTAGTACCTCTACCAGGTACATAGTACACCAACTACCTACTCCTAAGGTACACCAACTACTCATAGTACTAGCAGTACAAAGCTTAGATCAGTCCACTACCAAGACATGGCTGATGTAATAGCTATCAACTAATATACTAGAGGTGGTCTATTGCCATACTGCTACAGCAGTAGAGACTGGACAGACTAACTCTGCTACAGGAAGAGAGAGATCAGCAGCAGATTATGTCTTACAGTCATGTTATTATGTGTCATATTAACCTCTACAACATGGCAGCCGCAGCATAGTTCGTATAAATAGATGACGGCCTCTGCCAGTACGTTAGTATTATTGACATCAACCTGAAGAGTGTTAATTTCAGCTCACAGCAACATGACAATAGCAAAAAAGCAGAAGAAAATAACATGTTTACACAACTAAACCAAATAAGTACTGAGATTTAAGTAATTAATCTTTCAAAGTGAAGCTGGCATGTTTGAATTCATACCTCAACCTCCATTGCACTGAATCCAAATCCAGAGTCGCCCTCGACAGCAACCACAAGTCTTTCGGGTTCAGCTACTGCAGCTGCAATACAGTACCCCAATCCAACACCCATCGTCCCCCATGTCCCTGCATCCAGTCTTGTCCTTGGTTCATTCTGCACAAGCACAGCCCTGCCAACATCCATGGTGTTCGCCCCTTCTGAGACCACTACCGGAGCAGGACTCCCCTCAGCAAGGATCGCATCCCGGATTATCCGCAATGGTGTCATGAAATTGAACGGCACAACATCCTTCGCTAGCTGCGCCTCCATCTTAAGAACATTGTCCTTGGCCTTCTTCCTGATCGCTTCAACCCATGGGTGCGACCTTGCCAAGCAGAATGGATTATCCTTGATCTCCCGGTTGATCAGCTCAATTACTCTCTTCGCATCCCCAACAATCCCCACATGTGGCTTCCGGAGCTCAATCTCCTCCTCGGAGACGTCCACAAGGATGAACTTGACATCCTTGGACCACTTGGGTGGCTCGCCAAAGTGAAGCAACCAATTAAGCCTTGCACCGACGACCAGAGCCACATCGCACTGCCCGATGGCGAGTGAGCGTGCCGCCGTGGCGGAGAGTGGATGCGAGTCAGGCACGGCCCCCTTCCCCATCGGCGTCGGGAGGAAGGCGGCGTCGGGAGGAAGGGGATGCTTGTGGTGTCCACCAGCTTCCGAATCGCCTCCTCCGCGCGCGCGTACGCCGCACCCTTCCCAAACACAACCAGAGGCCGCTCCGCACGCTGGAGCAGGTCCGCAGCTTTCTCGATTCCCTCGTCTAGGGACTTGTGCTTCGACGGGGAAGGATCAGATGCGTCCGAATTGGCGGCTGCTGTTGCTATGAGAGCCGCGGCCTCGGATTCAGGGAGGGTTTGGTGGAGGACGTCGGACGGGATATCGAGGTAGCACCCTCCCGGGCGACCGGAGACGGTGGCGGCGAGGGCCTGGAAGACGAGGCGCGGGATGTCGGCGATGGTTGTGGCCTTGACGGCGAGCTTGGCGAAGGGCTTGGTGGCGGCGATCTGGTCGAGCTCCTGGAAGTCGCCCCTGCCGGCGTCGGCCTGGTCGCAGGATCCGGAGACCATGAGGAGCGGCCAGGCGTTGGCGGTGGCGTGGGAGAGGCCCGCGAGGCCGTGGACGTATCCCGGGCCGGAGACGGTGAGGAGGACGCCCGGGGAGCCCGTGAGGAAACCGTAGGCGGCGGCGGCGTACCCCGTGGACTGCTCGTTGCGGAAGGCGAGGAAGCGGACCCCGGCCGCGGCGGCGCGGGACGCGAGAGAGGTGACGGGGATGCCCACCACCCCAAACATGTGCCGCGTGCCCTCCGCGGCCAGCGCGCGCCCCGCGAGCGCGCTGCCGTCCACCGTCGCGGCGGCCGCAGAGTCAGAGGCCATCCTTTGCTCTGATGCCGCTCTGGGGTGCGGTTCGGTGGTTGGTGAGTTGAGCTTCTCGACTTCTGGTGTTTGTTGCTTCGGGAGTGCGGTGCCCCGAGCACGGAGTGTGCGATGGTTATAAGGGCGTGCGGTGGCACGAGCACGGAGGAAGGAGGCGTGCGGCCGGACGGCGGCGGGGCAGATGACACCTGCGCGCGGGCAGAGGTGTATGTGGGGTGAAGGCGTGAAGCCCTGCCCAAGTGACGGAATGGTCTTCGTTGTGGCTTTGCTCGACGCACCGCACAGGCACAGGCACAGGCGCAGGCGCAGGCGCAGCGGGGCAGCGGGCACACCACGCCAGGGCCGGGTGCACTTTGTTTGGCCACATGCTTCTTCAGTCAAAACGGGTCAACGTCTCAATTATTCACGGGTACGCTGTCTTTTTTTCACACTTATCACCGTTACTAATACAACCATTCAAATACGACTTGAGCAAAGTACTTAAGATTTAATTTAATAATTAAAAGGGAAAACGGTGTTTTTGCCCCTGTTCGGAAGCTCAATTGTGATTTTACCCTTATTTTTTCAACTTTGTGATTTTACCCCTGTTATTTTGAAACGAAGGAGCCGTTTGCCCCTGATTTGGATGTCCGTTAATTAGGGGGCTGATTAAACGATTTAAAAAAAATAAAACACATAAAATCAAATGCGAAATGACTTAAATGCCCTTCCTCTTCGTTCTTATCTGCTCGTTCTCTTCGCTGCTATCTGCTCGCGACAGCGAGTCCGGGTGGCAACGGCGGCGTCCCTGGCTTCTCTTCCCCGACGCAGACAGGTGAGGCCTCCCCGGCGCGGGATCTGGCGAAGCCCCTCCCCGGCGTGGATCTGGCGAAGCCCCTCCCGACGCAGGCAGGCGAGCCCCTCCCTGCGCGGATCCGGTGCAGACAGAGAACGCCGCGAGGACGAGGCCGAGGAAGGGGAGTGGCTGCAGCATCCGCACGACGCAAGCGGCGGAGAGACGTCGGCTCTGACACGAGCCGTCGCCGCGGCGTGCGCGAACATGGACCCCTCCGCGCTGGTGGACGCGCTGTGCCTCAGCGGCAGGAGCTCCTTCCGCGCGTTCCTCCCGGCGCTGCTTCCTCCTCCGACTCCGACTCCGACCCCTCTCGGGTCTCGGCCCTCGCTCTCGTCGTTGCGTGCCGCGGCTTTAGCCGCCAATTGCCCCACAGTGCGGGTGGGATCCTCCGGCCTCAGATCTGCCTGATGCACGGCTGGTGCGCTTGAGGCTTTGCTGACATTGGGGGTGGTTTCCCGTTTCCTCAGCGCTAGGGGGCTTACTCGCTGCTGCGGCGGGGCGACCAGGTCCGGTGCGATGCGTTCCTCATTCCTCATCTTTCAATTCTAACTTGGTGTATATGACAGGTGTACTGAACTGTATTTTTCGTGTGCAGGGGAGCGTGGGTTCGCAGAGCGCGGTGGCGTCCAAATCCGGCCGACAAGACCGTAAGAACTTAATGTAAGTCCATATCCGTATCTGTGTGTTCGAAAATGATGCTTCAGGATGCATACAGAACAAACAATTCAATTGGTTCTTGTTTTCTGAGGAACCAGCAAATTGACTCCACCTTGGGTTATGTTTGATTTTGATATCTAGAGCTCAGACTTGATTAGGACTAATGTGGTTTTGCAACTTTTGCCATACTGGTATCCGAGGTGAGTTGGAAGTAGGGAGTATGAAAGCTGCATTGTCTGCAGCAAAATCTGGCATTCAACCTATAGCAGATAGCCAGATGCTTGTAGTAATGTAAGCGGCATCTAGCACTTTAGCAGATCAAAATCGCAGTATGGTTAAAATATGGCCTGTGTCCGGTTGTGTTGAAGTTGAAATGATCTCAGGTGTCAAATGGACGTCAATCAATTGTTGTCAAAAAGTATAAATATATGTAGATAGATGTATTCAAATATTCCTATCATGTGACCTAGAGGTTTCAATGTAAAAGTACAATGAGATAGAAATTCACCCATTCATCTCAATTCTCAAACCGCCAAATGGTGAGGATTGCAATTTCTGTAGGGTTTGGAGTCTGTTGGCATGATGATATTCCTGAACATTGTGTAGGTAGCTAGCCATAGCAAGAACTAGAAACTGGCATCATCGTGGAGAATCGTGAAAGGAGATGAGACATATATGGGATGTTGTTTCTTTCTAGAGATTCGATTACATGGCCAGTAAGGAAAGTCATTCCTATTATACCTGGGGATTACAGGTAATTTGATTCGTGGATCCTAATGTCATTCTAGCCTGTATTGTTAAATCACATAGGAAAGATCATAATTCATAACTGATTATATATACAGTGATCTGGAACTGAAGCCTGTTGGTACCTTGGAAGTCAAGCTTGTGCAGGCAAGAGATTTGACAAACAAAGATCTGATAGGAAAATCGGATCCTTTTGCCATTGTATATGTACGCCTATTACCAGACAAAATGAAGAGAAGTAAAACAATTGTAAGTTTAGTTGCTTGTTTGTGAGCTCTGTCTTTTGGGGTTATTTCTAATCGCTTTATTCAACTACTTTACAGAACAATGATCTGAACTCTATCTGGAATGAACACTTTGAGTTTACTGTTGAAGATGCTGATACTCAGAGTGTAACCGTGAAGATTTATGATGATGGCATTCAAGAATCTGAATTGATTGGCTGTGCTCAAGTCAGGCTGAAGGATCTACAACCAGGCAAATTGAAGGATGTCTAGCTAAAACTTGTAAAAGATCTAGAGATTCAAAGGGACAGGAAAGATCGGGGTCAGGTGAGCCTGATTTTCATGAAAGCAGCACTGCTCACTTTTCCTTTCCCTGACCCTAGAAAATAGTCTTATTTCTTTTTCTTTTTGAGGAACAAGCTTTACCATGCCTTGTTATCATCCATCGGGGGTGCTGTCATAGAGGTACATAATATTTTCCTCGTGGCATACATGATTAAAACAGGTGCACCTTGAGCTGCTCTACTGTCCATTTGACATGAAGGAAGAGGCACCAAATCCTTTCGGCTAAACAGGGGCAAAATCAGAATTAGGCATAAAAACAAGGGGCAAAATCGCATGGGCATTCATGTCTTTTGTACAAAGTTTAACACCGTTAGGGGTGGATGACGGAGCAGGGGTAAACTGGTGCTTCGTGAATGGCACAGTAGGGGTAAATTCACAAAGTCAAAAAAATAAGGGCAAAATCACAATTTCGATACAAAACAAGGGTACAAACGCAAGAGCCCCTAATTAAAATACTTAATGAAAATGTCATCAATACATTGAACGGTTAAAATGTGCTCGTACAACTATAGAACCATTATATCTTGTTTAGAATTTGTGTGTAAATGCGGTATTTGAAATATTCCCTTTGGTCATCAACCTCAATAATCTAGGAATCCAAACTCTCTTGTTATTATAATTCATAATCCAGAATCCAGCTGCCCAAACAGTCCCTAAGTTCAATGGCATAGTACTGAGAATTTTGTCTAATTAATTTTGTAGTTGATCATCACATAAACACAATTATGCAACTTAAAATAGAAACAAACACAAGGTAGGCCAAGTATAGCATTGTGCTGGCTCTCATAAACCTCATCTTCATTTCCGCGAGGGAAGACACATGGTCCATCGTTGGCCTATTGCGCAAAGCGGTGGCCGCTTCAATAGCCGCCCTCTTCTTGCACCGGCGCCTCCACTTGCGAAGGCCTTCCCGTCGAGCTTGAGCGCCACCCCGAACACGCCAGGTGCAAAGGATCCAAAACCCGAGCGAGTTGGGCTTAGGCCAGAAGTGGAACAGGCCACGCTCAACGCGGCGTGCCTTGTGCATCTCAAGGGCCTTGGTGATGGCGGCCATGTGCACCTTGATGGCAGGCAGGTGTTGCTTGTATGCGTCCCACTCGTATATTTCTGGGATTTTGGAGTATATGTTGTTGATGATCTGGAGTTTCATGCGGAGCAACAACTCGAGGCCCAACGGGGTGAGCCTCACCATGTCACTACCTCCACGGTGAGTCCTTGTGCCAAACACATCGCGGCGATAGAACCTAAACCTCTTACGGATCTTGCGTCCTCTCATCGTCTTTCTGATGATGGTGTGCTGCGGACCTACAACAGGAATTCAATTATTAATTAATTAGTAGATTACTGACATAAATATATGATGTTGGATGTTGTTGATATGTTGATGAAGACATTAAATACCTAGGTTTTGTTTTCTAATACGTTAAGAATGCTTGTGTTTTGGTCGACGAAACCCTAGATTCTATTATTAGCAAGAAGATCATGGCAAATGTAACTAGCATTTTGTAATTAATAAAGTTGTCATGACGATTTCTCCTCCAGAGGAACTGGGTGAAGTTCCTCAATAATTTCCTTGGGACTATGACTATATTCTAACATGGATTCTCCATTTTTGTGGCTTGGCATGTCGAACAGTCACGGAGTCTTACGCCTCCCCTCTAGACTAGCAATCACTTTTTTTGTTAATATACTTCTTGTTGCAATAAACTAAAATGGATTATGTTTGAGTTGTTCATCAACCACAAAAAGATTTGAATCTTTAGTGAAGCATATTTATATTTCTACGTTTTTATTTAGGAAAAAAATGTGTGGACCAAAATCCAACTTTATGCCAAACAGTTCTAAAAAGTGATTCAGATTCACCATACAAAACTTTACAAAAAGAATCTAGATTTGAAATGTTTCTATAATAATCTAGAACCCAACCAAACCTACTGTAAAGTAAAAAAAATCAACTTTAGCAATATTTTTTAAAAAAAATATTAGCATCTACAGCTACAGGTTTAAATAATTGCAAAATACAGAAACATTCCATAGGAAAATGATGAAACTAATTTAATATCATAAATATTGGTGTATTTTCTCATGTAAAGTTAGTTAGAATAAGAGGTCTTTGATTTTATAACTAAGCTAAAATTTGGAACCTATAAGTTAGTAAAAAAACAACTCTGGAAATTATCATGCAATGCACGTGAGCATGAGCATGTATATGTCCTACACAGATTTTTTTTTTAGTTTGTTTTCGAGTATGTTTTTTGTGTATGACGCCAGCGAGGCATAAGTATTTCAAAATTGTTTATTGGAGTATAACGTCTATATATGTACTGTTTCTTGTTGGAAAGAAAAAGAAAAGAGCAAGGTACACCGAAAACAAACTCGAGAGGAAGACAAATAGATAATGCAAACCAGGCTAAAAAAAATAGATAATACAAACCTGAAGCTGGAGCAGGAGCAGCAGAACTTCTCCATCGGTACTTCGTGGCGTTGATGTGATATTCTATAATATACTCCATATCGGCCTGGTTTAGATTGCAAGTTTTTTCACTCTTTCTATCACATTAAATCTTTAAATACATGCATGAAGTATTAAATATAGATAAAAAAATAATTAATTATACAGTTTGATTGTAAATTACGAGACGAATCTTTTGAGCCTAGTTAGGTCATGACTGAACAATAATTATCAAATACAAACAAAAATGCTACAATGTCAAATACTGATTCCTTACCTCAATCTAAACAACACAATTGAAAGTAATGTTTTATTTGCAGGCATGCGGAGTCCGGTCCGATCGTGGGTAGAACCGGACTCGAATACAACAGGGCTAAAGCGACAAGCAGAAACTCTAGACCCCGCCTCCTCAATGGGCCCTCTCTCGTTGACGGCCTGGCAAACCGCGGGGGCCGGGCTGAGACACAAGCAGGCCTCAAACTGCACGAGTTCTTTTTCGGGACCAAAAAAAAAAAACTGATTGGGGGGCTAGGGGCTTGGGGCTCAAGGCCTTGCCAGCGCCTGCTTCCTCCTCCTCCTGGCTTGAGAGGTACGAAAAGGAAATGTGCGTGGGCCTTCACTTTTTATCTCTACATTTTGGTTTATTTTAAGTAGTTATATACTTCTGCATATTATTAAGGGATATGGATCCTGTTTGGCTAAGACGTCAATTTGCTGCATGACATCGCTCAACAAAGGAGAATGGATAACAAGAAGAATCCATCCCTGAATTATCCCTGTCAATTTGCCACTGTCAGACTTGTGTGTGGTATCAGTGGTAGATCAAAATTCATGTATGGCCAAATCAAACACTATTAACCTGTCACCTGTCATGCTACAATAACACTTTCTTTTATTTACCTCGCTGTACAACAGACTCACACTGTCACTGCACCCAAGCATCGACAACAACTCTTAGGGCCAGTTTGGTTGCCAAAATTTTTGGCAAAACGCTACTGTAGCGTTTTCGTTGTTATTTGGCAATTAGTGTCCAATAATAGTCTAATTAGGCTTAAAAGATTCGTCTCGTGGATTTCGTCTAAACTGTGTAATTAGTTTTATTTTTTATTTATATTTAATGCTTCATGCATGCGTCCAAAGATTCGATGTGACGGGGAATCTTGAAAAATTTGGCGTTTTGGAGGAGAACTAAACAGGCCCTTAGGCGTGGGACTGTAGTTAGCCGTCGCGTCGGCCAACACAGAACACACATAGCTGCGAGGCATCCATCACACTATCAATCATTAATTGTGGTGATGGTGAATGCAAGCTGCCTTTGGCAATTAGCCAATTACCAAACGGTGACTAAACTCACAAAAGGACACGGCTAATGCAAGGCCGGCCATGCGATTAGCATGTGAAACGCACACCTTCCTCCTCCTCGCGCACCCACCCCCGCCTTCCTCGCCCACCGCTCCCGCCCAGCAGCTGCCTTGCCGCTGGCCGCGCCGCCCACCTCTCGGCCCCGCCCCTCGACCCCTCCCTCATCGTCGTCCTTGCCCCTGCCGCTACGCCCACCGCCCCTGGTGACCTCCTCCTTCCCCTCCCCCCTCCCGTCGCCGCCATGGCCATGGGCGCTCCCGCCCCTAACCTGGCTCGACCGCCTCTATGCCACCCTCCCGCCGTCCTCACCGCCTAGTTGCCCTGCCTACCCCGAGCCCCTTCTAAGCCCGCCGGAGTTGAGAGAGAGAGAGAGAGAGAGAGAGAGAGAGAGAGAGAGAGAGAGAGAGAGAGAGAGAGAGAGAGAGAGGAGAAGATGACGTACCACTAGAACGATTTGGAGATGGAGAGAGCGTGCTTGGTCACTGAGGAGAGCACGAGCGGCCGTCGAGGAGGCTACTACAGCTGCTGGAGAGCGCCTGCGCAGCAGCCGGGAGGTGGGAGGCCTGCGCAAGAGAGGGAGAGAGGAGAAATGGATGGGGAATGAAAGGAGGAAGGCGATGGGGATAAAAACGGTGGGACCCATCACGTGCTACGCTACGTGCAGTAGTGTGCGGGCCGAGTCGCATGAGCCCGCGGCCATAAAGAGGCTTTTGCCCATAAATAAAAAATGTGACTATTTTCCTTTTTTGTTTTAGAAGCAATTTTTTTAGAAACGTTTTAGAAGCAACTGTGACTATTTTCCTGGTCACCTGAGCTATCTTTTTTTATCAAGAAACCAACGGCTTTGCTTGGTGGGCTGGGAATGCCAGCCCATTTTAGGCCCAGGAACACCACTGCCACAACAGTTAGCAGCCCATGAAGTGAGGTCCAACCGTCGAGGCATTATCTTGTTCATTCGTCTTGAACCTGGAGACAATTTCGGCAGCCGGCAGGCACTAGCGTCCGGTGAAGAAAAAGAAAAAGAAAAAGTCTGTGTGGGGAGGGAAGGGATCCTCGCCAGCGGCGAGGTCTAGCGGCCGCCAGTCCGCCTCTGTGCAGCACCAAGTACTAGCCGCCACCTTCACCCCCACCCAGCAGCAGCAGGAGGCCACCATGCATACTATCACATCGTATGTTTAATATATACATAGAGTATTAAATATAAACTAAAAATAACTAATTGTATGGATTGTGACTACTTTGTAAGACGAATTTTTTAAGACTAATTAGTTCAATGATTTAATAATATGGTGCTACGGTACCATATGTTAATGATGAAGTAATTAGGTTTAATAAATTCGTCGAACTTCTTCACTCCCATGTGACACATATCTAAACTTTAGCGATTTAAACACCACCTATACTGTCTGACCTAGCCTGATCCAAGCAGTGGTCTGCAGTCGTAGCTCTCCTCTCCCAGTGGGCGATTGGCAGTATCCCTTTCCAAGATTTGGATCAAACTCTCGGCTCGCTACTAGCCGGAGCGAAGCCTTTTGCAGGGCACTTTACTTGACCACCCAGCCCCAAAGGCCAAAGCCCCTTTGAAAGCAGCAGCTTGTGCTTGTGTCTGCAACTCTGCATGGACGGACGGGGCGTGGACGGACCGGACGGATTCCTTCCTCCAAGATGTCCCTTTTCTTTTCTGTCGCTTTATCCCTCGTCGTCTTTGATACCCGTAAGCACCTTCCCTTGGCCCCGCCTTAAACCCCACTTTAAAGCCCAAGAGCATAGATCCCCTCTCCAAAATCGCTCACGCACGCGCCCTAACCTTATCCCCCATGTGTTATGCTTATCGCCCATACACACCATTCTCTTCTCTTGATCTCTTCTTGTTTGCAATTTGCATCGCTCTCGCTCTCGCTCTCGGAAGAACGTGGCAACTGTATTCAGGTCAGGAGTGGAGCGCGCTAGCTTCTGCTGCCAGAACCAGATGTTGGCTGCACCTAAAGACAAGAGTTTGTAGCAAAGCTGGGGAGGGAGAAAGTGCCGAGCTGCACAGGTCAATATGTATGCAGTACACTCAGCTCGTCGTGGAAAACTGCAGGGGCAGCAGGTGGAAAGGATTTCAGTCAGAGTTCAGCAAATGGCTCTGACTCGCCTACTAGCTGAGCCTGAGCAGACTACTCCTGTTCCTATCACTGTAAGGGCGTAAAGCGAGCTAACGAAAGACCTGCAAAGCTAGGCCACTACAGTACGTGCCATGCTAAAATAGACATCTCGCTTATCATTAGCTCGTGGAAGTAAACTGCAGGGGAATTCTGCAGCAAACATTACCCTTAGATCGTAATATAGTATTTTTCTCTCACAACCATCAAGGAGAATTCTACAGCAAACATTACTCTGATCGTATCAGTTATGATATAATATTTTTCTCTCACAACCATCAACTTATAAACCTCAAAAACGATCACACGAACAGAAAAATAACCGGAGATAAAAAGTTGAGAGATAGAGAGAGATTAAAGGTTTTTCTTTCTCATCAGGAGAATATCTGAGGTGACTAGACATGTCACTGTTCTTCTGCCTTTGCTATGGTTCTTCTGACTAGACATGTCGCTTATTATTGGCTTGTTATGGTTCGGTTTTTTTTTCTGAAAAGAAAAAACATCTCACGGTTCTTCTGTGCCCGCTTTGCATAATTGCATCTGCTGACTCCTGTTACCTGCATGCACCCAGAAGTGCAGTGAATGGATAGATTGTTCACGGCTCCTTGCGGTACGGAGGAATCGATCCGTTTCATCTCATGCAGTCCAGTCTGCAATGGCAACGCATCAGGCAGCACAGTAGAAAACAATGCAGCTACCAGGAGCAGCGTCTAGCTCATCGTATCTATGCAGAACGAGTGAACGAGGATTGGCTTTTTTCAGTTCAGAAGCAAACAAGGAATCGTGTCACTGAGGTGCCATTTCAGGGTCTGATTAGTTCCGAGAGAGAAAGGAGATGGAATCACTCATCTCCATGTCGGTGAAAAAGATGAACCGCTAATGAAAGGATTAGACGCAAAATTTAACTGTCAGGGAAGAGAGGGACAGTCGTTGGAGCTTTAGTTCGACACATGTGGCCTACTTCTGGAAGGAGACGAAGACTGGCCGTGATGTTAGTATTAGAGAAACTTAAAGGCTTATGTACGCAGAGGAAGAAAAGGGAAAGCCGGATCCGACTACTTTAGGAATGTTACACTGTTAATGAATCATTATTGTCTTCGTGAAAGCCGCGAAATTTCAAATGGCTCCCTCGTTCTGTCGGTTGGGTTAAAAAAACACAGAGCGATTATGCCAAAGCCGCGAAAGTATTATTTTCTTTTAATAAAAAATGTTCTTCAAGTTCTGCAAGTGCAACATGTTAATTACTAAGGAACACGAACATTTGACGGCACATGAACAGGACAAACTGCAGCGCGTTGGCTGGTCTGGTCTGGCCTGGCTGACCAGTCGACTGCTCCTTCTCATCACAACAACCAGCTAGTTTCAGTCGTTATAGTATTTCTCTCTCACAACAACCAACTAATTTTAATTAAGTTTCAGACCAGCGAACGAGGCTTGATCTGCCTGAAACTCAACTTTATAGACAGATGGCTGTGGATTTCATCTCTCATGCTCTGAACTGAACTGCAGAGAAAACATGTCTCGATGCATGCATAGCAGTCAGATTAACAGCAGCTCAATACAAGACCACCGGAGAGCTCGATCGAATCTCTGGCTGCACCTAATTTCATGGCCATCCAGCTGATGAGGTTGAGCTCCATTTCTTTAAGCCAGCCACCATCCGATCCAGTGGGCAGTGGAATGTGAATGGAGCTGGCGGATAGGAGGAACATTCACCGCGCAAATCCGGATCGCGGCAAGGAGATATCTATCTATCTATCTATAAAGACCTTTGTTTCTGGTGACCGTTCCTGTAGATCAATAGTACCAACCCGCACGCAAGACTCAGAACCCTGTAGCTCTACAGTTCTCCAATCCGGTCCGCTCCTCGCCTGTACACGCGCCTCCACCGGATGTCAGCCACGCAAGCGAGTTTCTGGAAACAACCGATGCACTCCTGCCCAGACCGGGTCACGACGTCACCCTCGTCCAGCCCACCTCCCTCGGACAGAATAGCAAAGAGAAAAGAAAGAAAAAAATCCCCCACCACGCGTCCTCGGCGGACTCCCGCTCCTCGCCGGGTCGCCTCGCGCCCTCACGCCGCCGCTTTTCACCACCGAGCCTCTCGCGCCGCTGCCAGCACCTCCAGCGTGCGTGCCGTCCCACCCAGTCCTGGGCGAGCGCAGGCCACCCTGCGTCGCCCCCCCTGCCTGCGCGCCGCCCCGTGTGCCGGCGACCGCCGGCTGTCCGCGTTCGCGTGAGCCCACCCCAGCAGCGCCAGTGCGGCGCCCCTAGCCCCCTTCGCCCCGCAGCCATCTCCCTTCTCTTCTTCGTTGCAAGTTCACAAGTTTTCTGACCCTAACTTTCTCTGATCTGATTTCATACATGTACCCATGTTGCCACATGTACGTAGTACAACTGTGCAAATTAGCCTCGATTTCTCTGATCAAAAGAACGTATAGGAATACAGCTTATTTCTAATTTGATATAGATGTAGCCCAAAGTAGATGTGGCCACATCGAATTTGAGAGCCCATTACAAAGCATAGGTAAAAAAAAGGTAGCAGATGATGTAATCTAAGACTTATCATGATATTAAATATTTCTATACCAAATTGTGGCA
This sequence comes from Miscanthus floridulus, assembly GCF_019320115.1. Lineage (NCBI taxonomy): Eukaryota > Viridiplantae > Streptophyta > Magnoliopsida > Poales > Poaceae > Miscanthus > Miscanthus floridulus. The sequence continues at coordinate 10,950,954 of NC_089585.1, forward strand.
ATTTTTATGGCACTTTACCGAGTTGCTAAATGGTTTCTACCGGTTTGGATATAAAAATTTTGGTCCACCATACCCTGTACAAAAAAATCTGGATCCGCCACTGTGCCTCGCTGCATAGGATTGGGCTCCAGCTTCGACCGACCCCACCAACCCAGTTTCGTAGTAATCCTAAAACCAGCAGTTCCTTTAATTCATTTAGAGTAATTTGCCTTCTCTGGTTGCAATTGCTTTTTTCAGGTACGACAGACGAGGTCAACTGAATGATGGATTCCCTTTTGTTTGAAACTGAATCATTAAAATATGCTACCTTTGTTGAGTTGCATGATGTTAATATGATGCACCTCTCCGATGAAGCAAGAAAGAGATCATGCGGTACAGCTTCGCCGGCAGCCCGGTCTCTGCCCCTCTGCTCTCCACATTCCTGCCACCGTGTACTAAGTCATCTTATTTATATTTTTGCAGACTCATTTCGTTCGTATATACTGACATGTAAATATGGTTGTTCAAATGGATTTTTTTCGCTATAGTTCTGGGCTCATGCTTAGATTTATCAACAGGCATATTCACCTGCTTACATAATGTTGGCCTAAGGATGATAGCAAAATGAACAGCTTCTTTCATGGTCCTGTTGCAGTCTCGGATTACTCTCCATGCCAACAAGGTACATCGTTCCAGTTTGATTTTGTGTGTGTGGTCAGATTTAAGCACCAATGTTTTCCTGTCTCATAAAAAAATTTGCCATTTTTATTACCCAGATTTGTTATTCTTTGCAAGATCACATATTGGGATTCTCTAGATGTTGGTCCCCAAATTATGTTTCACACTCCTTCCTAATTTATTCGCAGTTCGTTGCATTTTCCTGACCGCCATCCTCCGCAAGTTTATATATGATGTTCCAGTTAACTTTTTGACTCTGTCTACGTGCAGCTGCAGTGAAATACTGTATTGGCCAGCCTTACTTCAAAAGAAGAAAATGCAGTTGAGTTATTGTTCTTGCCTGCATTTAGCCATAGATTCAAAATCCTATATGCATATAGCGCTATAATCATCCATCAATTGTCCCGTTGATGGTCAATAGATTTTTTATACATGCCACATAGGTGTACCACACTTTACTACTGTGAATCCTAGACTACTCTTATTGATAAATTCCTACCTGTAACAGGAAAGCAGTTTACCCATCTTCAGCACAGGGAAGTGTTACTTTGCTGTTGTCGTGGCCCTGCTACTCCAAACGGCACCAACAACTTGCATCTTGGCTCTTCACAGATGCTTAGTCCTCATTGTCAAATACATATTTTAGATTCCTATGCATCTTCAGTAATGCCTCAGCACACATCATGAAGTGGAAATCATAGTGCCGTTTGGTTAATAGTTTGTTTGCATGCTGAATAGAACCATATTTGTGCATCCTTCAGTTTCAGATGCCCTGTAATTTTGGTGTTACAACCAAACTCGAAATATAACTATGCAAACCGTCTTCATCATTCTCATTGTGTGTCGTCATTTCCTTTCCAGTATTTCCTATCCTGAAAGCTTTGATTTCCGTGTCTCCATCTTTGTTACACTTGCATAGTATCTACCCGCACGGGGTTCTGGCTAGTAGATATGGTTTTCTGTGTGAATTCCCTTCCTTCCTCCGGATCCGTCCACTAGACGAAAGGCTGGATGCAAGGATGGTCCTTCACTCCAGGAACCTTAACGCAGGGGGAGACAATTAGCATCCCATTAGATTCCTGATGAGCTCTGGCCGTTCTTTTTTACGCCTGCGTCCTAATCCCTGCTGCTTTTTTTCTTCTGCTCTCGCATTGGCTTCAGAGAATCATCCCCCCACACCCCACCACTCTGAGTGCACATCATGGCGAGCTATTAGCCCATGACACCCTGATTATTCTCTATCTCTCGGCAGCCATGACATCGAATAAGTGGACAGGCCCACACATTGCACTGTTTTTTCCTCGTGGATTTTCTCTCTTTTTTTTCATTGCTGAAGCCAGGCCTTTGTATTGTCCTTCAGTTGTTCATGGGTTTCAGTAGAGGAATGCAGTGAACACAGTGTGCATCTCTGAAGATGAAAAGGAAGGACCGAAGGAGGAAACTATACTATACTGTATATTGTCTGAAAAGGGCTGAAAAAACTCCATTCAGGATCAGTTCAGAGCAGTCCTAGCTTGTTTGTAGTAGCAAGGCATGTGTTGGCTTTAGCTCGGAGATCGAAACTGAGTGAATGGCAACAAAGGTCATGTTTAGATTGCAAAAAATTACAACCTGATGAATAGTAGCGTTTTCGTCTTATTTGATAAATATTGTTTAATCATGGACCAACTAAGCTCAAAAGATTCATCTCGTGATTTCCAACTAAACTGTGCAATTAGTTATTTTTTTTACCTATATTTAATGCTCCATGCAAGCGGCTAAAAATTGATGTGATGAAGAGAGAGTGAAAAAACTTGGAATTTGGAGGTGATGCCTAAGCAGAGATAGGGGAGGGGGGAAGGAATATTCGCGTGCCACGTGGTGGCAGACAAAAAGGTGAACAGTGAATCTTAGATGGTTCAATTGTATTTTGGGAGGGATTGAAACCAGCCGAACGGGGGACGATTTGGCCAGCCCACCACTGACTCGTGTCACGAGGAGAAAAGTACGTAAAGCCCCCCTGCGGCTCTGCCCAGTCCACCAACGGTCATAGGCCATGTACATCTTCTCCTTGACCACGAATATCATCAGCCAAACATACAGGGACAACTCTTCATCAATCTACTGCTAGTACTCTTCATCAAACATACAGAAGAAAAGTTTTCTTGAATTCCGAAAAAAGTTTTCTTTTTTTAATTTCGAAAGCCAGCACTGCACATTCTAGAACGGGTGAACGACAAATAAAGACAAACGCAGCAGACATTATTTTGAACATATTCGGAGGTGCCACGTTCTTTTGTGTTGCAACTGGAATTGTTTTATATGCTTTTGATGGAAAATGAACTCCCAATAATCTAAACCTAATTTTGAACCATGATTTACGAACAAAATCGTCCCTCTATATTAGTAGGTACCATGGGCGGATACAGAGGGTATTCCCCATATTCCCAGGAATACCCAACTATTTTAGCACACTTCTATGTATATATGTGTATATACTTGTATATGTATATGTATAATGTCATATTTTATAGTATTTTCACTCATTGAAGCCCAAAACAGTAAAAAATAGCCTCTCAAATTGGCTCATATTTTGTAGTATTTTCACTCATTGCAGTTAAAAACAACTGATTTTTTTATTGACGTGGAAGTAGGAATACCCAAGTTTGGAATCTTCGGTAGTCAAGTGAGGATGCATACACGTTGGCCCTCACGAGACACGTTAGGAAGAGAATAACTAGAAATTCTCACAACAAGGATATCTAAGTGTTAATTTGGTACTATATTCGTCCTAAAATATTATTGTCGGGTTCATAAACCCGGGGTCCCCAATGGACCCGCTTTCCTCTAAAACCCGGCCCAGCAGGCGGCGCAGCAACAACGCGTGCCTGGGCCGGCCCAGGTACATAATGACAGGCCGGGACAACGATTCGGTCCTCGACTGGAAGGCCTGGCCAAGGTGGGACCGCAGTCCGGCTCCGACCTCCTTCTCCGACCAAGGATACGCCAGACCTCTGCTCGCTGCTCTTTTCTGACCGACACGTTCGGGACCGACTGGAAAACGACTGACCGGAGACGCCCGCTCGGTGAGGGCCCAGGGATAAGACGGAGCATATAAGGTAATACGCTCAAGTCAACCGCAATACCGAGGACCGTACCCTGCCATGCCCTGCGCACCTGCAGGACGGTGCCACTAGGCCATGCCAGATGGGCACTATACAACCTTCCAAACGCATCAGAGCACAAACAATATTGTAGGCGCCGACGTTTGTCGTACCAGGCGAACAAGGTAGAGCCTGCCAGATGTGTCCGAACATAAACAGTATTATGGGCGTCGACGACCGTCTCGTACCCAACAGTGTGGGCAACAAGACTAGGTAGCACACGTACTCTCTCTCTCTGACTTGTAATGTCATCCCCTTCAAACTGTAAAAGGGGATGAGCTCTCTCCTAAAAGCTCTCTCGAGAAAAAAGAAAGGGCTAGACAACTCGAGGACTCGACGACCTGAGGATTCGAACAGCTCAATAGCTTTAGAACTCGACAGCTACTCAGAGCATACACTCTAATACTTAGCGTACATTAGAGCATCCGTCACTCTCGGCCACTCGGTTCAGAGTCCGACCGGGCCTCTAACACCCCATTCTCATTCCTACTCGTTTGTAACCCCACAGCAAACTTCGAACACCTGAGCTAGGAATAAAGTTACCGACCGACTAAAACTGGATATAGGGCACGTTGCCTGAACCAGTATAAATCCTATGTCATTGAGTGCTAGACCACATTCGATCACAACATATGATAAAACTACAAATTTTACTTGTTGGTCACTTTCGCACCGACAATTATGGACTTTGAATTCTCCTAACTCAAGCTATCCTAAGGTTCACCAAGTCTATAGGGGAAAACAATAATAATATTATAATACCAAATGAGCATTATTTAGATAGGTTTTGAAATATATTTTTGTACTACTTTACTTATTTGATGTATTAAATGTTAATACTCATTTATATAAACTTAATCAAATTTAATGTGTTTGACTTAGGGAAGAAGTCTATTTTGGCCATCTAACAATTGCCTGAGTTTGTTTTTAGCCATACAACTCTAGGATAGAAACTTTTATCACAGTGAACTATTATTACCGGACATATTTGGTCATCTAGCTGGTTTCAAAGTAGGCTTTGTATCTTTCTTAAAGTAATAAAATTGGTTTGTTTTTCTAAAAAATCACAATTATCGAACAAATTTGGTCATCTAGCTGGTTTCAAAGTTGGCTTTGTATCTTTCTTGAAATAATAAAAACTGGTTTGTTTTTCTAAAAAATCACAATTGCATCATTGTAAGTTAATAAGAAAATATGAAACCAGTATTTGTATCTTATTTATAATTATTCCTAGAGTTTTATCCCTTGTAGTCATGAATGTTATTTATTTCAGTCATCATTATGTGCTGTAATAAACCTAGAGATTGACTAAGAGAATTCATACTCAAAAGACGGTACTAAATATGTTGGTTAAATTAACCAAATTATTTTTTTGTGGGGCTAGCAATACTATCACACTAGTTGCAATGGTTGAATATGATCTATATATGGTGGAGCATGGCACTTTGCGGGGTTGGTGTTATCATCAAGATCTCTTCTATTTACTCGTAGTCAGCTATGGATTCTGTTGATCAACTGGGGTATAATTTAGTGCAGAATGACGATTTAAATAAATAAAAAAACGTGACTATGAGCAACCACTAGAAACAGTATAAATAAGTATCAATAACTTCAAGTAGAGCACCATATATAGATTATATTTCCATGAATATTTTTATATTGGTTTCATGTTTTTTATATTAATTACTTGTGGATTTTAAAAAATGAACTGGAAAATATTGAACTACCTTTGAAGTTCACAGGATGGCCAAAATTTGTCTAGTATTACTGGTTTAGTAGTAAAAAAGTTGATTCTAGAGTTCTACGCAAAAAATGAACTCAAACAATAGTTAGATGGCCAAAAATAAACTTCTCCTTTTAACTTACGAGAAACTTAGTTACAAGGCGGAGGTAGTAGACTCTAGTCATCATCGCCAATAATAATCATTATATTGGATCTATTTCGGATTATAAAAACTTGCCCACCTTTGCATTTAAAACACATAAAATGTATAACATCCTATGATGAGTCTAAATTATCCAATGCTACAATTATGAAAGATAATTTAAAGTAGACCCCTAAGTTTGCATGTAAATTATTTACCTTGTCATTACAAAAAATAATATAAAGTAACCTATAAATGTACTTTTAAGTTACCCGCATTTATCATTATGAAATAATCACTTTAATTTGCATCTAAATTACCCCACTCTATGGTTATAAAAATTAACTTAAATATTTTTCAAATCTGCATCTAAATTATCAGTGTAAACCATATATTATGGTAAATAAATAAATAATCATAAAGTACATCATATATGTTTTGAAATTCAATATAAACATATACACATATATTGTATATGTGGACCAAGCTAAGTATACATGCATACTTTAGTGATATATATACGTTATACGTACATGCACATGTAGAGCATCAAAGTACGTACGTACGTAGTATCAAACTGACTGTTCGCGTAGGGAGGGGAGAGAAAGGAGAGAATCCAGAGGAAAGGTAGGGATTGGAGTCTTGTACCTGAAGACTGCCCCAAGAAAGCGACCAACCCAAATTATTGCACAGGGAATTCGATGCACCAATACACACATACACACCTTTCTCCATGGCCTTCTCTCTCTACCCCTGTATAGCAACACCCATACATGCATTCTCTCTCTCTTCTCTGTAGTTTCTCTCTACATCTGTGTGTAGTGGTAGTGTATAGAGAGACTTAGAGAGAGAATCTTCTTAGCTTTGTCTCCAATGGATGACCCATATGGAGACACAAACCCAAAATAGGCCGTGGATGTTACTGTATCAGCCTCCAATAGAATACCAATATGCGAGACCCATTTTGGGTTACAGCAGAGGCACAACCCAAATATGAGTATCATCTCTCCTGAAGACTTATTTACAGAAATGATTCTTTTTTGGGTCCTTTTGTTGGAAAAGACCAAAAATGGGTATTTAACCCTTTGCCTGTAGCGCCACCCAAACGTGGAATGAGTCTTGTATTTTTTGTGATGATGTTGGAGATAGTAATTACCACTTCCTAAAAAGCCAAGAGTAGCAGCAGTAGGGGAGATTCTCACATTCTCTCTCTCTCTCTCTCTCTAGCACACCATGTTTTCCTTTGTGTCCTCCTTTGTGCGTGCTTGATATATAAATTGATATCCCCCAAAGCCTAAGATATTCCTTGCTTGAGTCATGCTAATGTATTCCTTGTGAATGCAAAGTGAGCCGGTACTTCTTGCACGCAGGGATAGGAGTAAGGAGACACAGGCATGCATACATGTGTGTTATTCCCACAGCTAGCGAAGAAGAGCTTGTGTGTGAAGGGATGCACCGCCCTTTTCAAAGCAAAGATGGAGGAATCCTTTCATATCTTTGGAGGCTTGAATTATGTGTGGTATATGCTGCTTTACTGCTTTACCATGTCCTTTGATTAATCCTGCAGGAATCATCCATTAGAACCCCAAAAAACAAAAGTTGACAACGTTTGAGCATCTATGATATATGTATTTAACTATTGCCGGTTTTATAGCATTAGTTAAATTTCTACATTTCTTTTGGTTTTTGTAATGCAAGTTGGGAGATGGAGGAGGAGGTGATGTGATTCTCAGGTAGGTATATCTGGTGATTATCCCCGTGTTTTGAGATCAAAATTAGGTAAAAGGTAAATATTCTCCAAGACACCTAGTTGGTTCTCCCTTAGACTTGCAAGGTTCTCTTTGGACTACTTTGGGCTCATCTTTAATTCCTTTGAATCAAACGCACGCAGCTTGCTAAGCTTTCTCCCATGGGTGGATACAATGCAAGCACGGGTAGATTCTGGTTGTAAAAGCCTTTGCAAAGTAAACTGACCACAAAATAAATGAGCATCCATGTAAAAGATTTGGCATCCTAGCTAGCTAGGATAAAAATGCATATATACATGTGCAAATGCCCATTGCGACGAGAAGATCTGGCCATATGTAAAAGTTCCAATTTTTCATGCATGCATGCTCAGATGAATGCACGTAGAACTTTGAACGGCAGAGTGCTGAGTTTGATTTGAATGGAGTTACCTACAAGAAGTACACACGATTGACACACAGGTGATCATCAGGGAAGACTGGACTAGACAAGCTAGAGGCTAGAGAGAGAGAGAGAGAGAGAGAGAGAGAGAGAGAGAGAGAGAGAGAGAGAGAGAGAGAGATAAAACCGCATGGCCCCATCCATCCCCATCTATGTGGTCGTTGTGTTGTGCTCATCAGAGGACAACGGACGGGGATAAGTTTTTTGATTCCCTTGGTATGTACAGGATGCATGAAACCTCCTGCATATGCAGAAGCTTTTGCATGCAGATGCCTTTGATCTTTGCAAGAAGTTACCATGCCTTTACTTTTTCCCTCGTCTCCCCTGTGCCTGTGCTGCTCCTGCTGCGGCTACTCCTAGCTTGCAAGATCAGACACAATGGCTTTTCCTTTCGTCCACCTCTAAATCCACCTTTATTCTCCCTCCCATCCCAGAACTCACCCTTAAAAAGAAGCCGAATCCCCCTCTGATCCCTCATCAAACACACACTCTCACATCCACATTCCCTACACACCTCTCTCTCTAACACGCAGTAGTACGCTTGATCATATTATCTGAGAAGTAGAAGTAATATACTACTAGAAGCTTGCAGTTGTAGCAGCTACAGCCAAATGAGCCAATAGTGTAAGCTACAATAACGCAGACAAATATAGTTGCACCAGTAAGTGATCCTAGTACAACCTCGGATCTTGGAAGTATGGCTTCTTCGCCGTCCGACCTAACCCTAGACTACAAGCCCAACGGCAACGGCGCCGCGTACGCAGTGACGATCCCGAAGCCGCCGCAGGAGCCGCTCGTGGACGGCCACCACCACCACCACCACCATCTGACGACGGCGGAGCAGGCGACGCAGAAGCTCCGGGAGTTCCTCGCCTGCCTGGAGGAGGAACGGCTCAAGATCGACGCCTTCAAGCGCGAGCTCCCGCTCTGCATGCAGCTCCTCAACCACGGTGCGTAGCGTAACGTCGTCGTCGTGTGCGCATCGCATGCATCGATCGATGCATGGCCGTAGTGTCGTGGCAATGTGTTATTAAAATGGGTGGCGCATATGCATGCAGCCATGGAGTCGTACAGGCAGCAGCTGGAGGCGTACCAGATGGGGAGCCTGCAGGGCGCGCCGGCGAGGCCGCTGGTGCTCGAGGAGTTCATGCCGCTCAAGAACATCCGGATCGACACAGACGCCGCCGACAAGATGGGGAACCCGCCGTCGGAGAAGGCGAGCTGGATGGAGTCGGCGCAGCTCTGGAACGGGCCCGCGGCGGCGGCGGACGTGGCGGCCAAGGGGCCGCAGACGCCCAAGGAGAGCTCGGAGCACCCGCTCCCGATCGACACGCTCTGCGCGCACGACGCCGCGGTCGGGCAGCGTAACGGCGGCGCGTTCCTCCCGTTCGCCAAGGACAAGACCGCGTCCGCAGCGGAAGGCGCGGCGCTGCCGGAGCTCGCCCTCGCGCCCACGGACAAAGACGCTGCCGACGCTGACAGGAAGCCGTACCTCGACGCCGGCAGCAACAACGGCGTCCTGGGCGCACGGAGAGACGTCGCGCAGAACGGGGTCAAGTCGGCGCCGAACGCGCCCGAAGGGCAGCAGGCGGCGCCACCGCCGCAGACGCACCGCAAGGCGCGCCGGTGCTGGTCGCCGGAGCTGCACCGCCGCTTCGTCAATGCCCTCCAGATCCTCGGCGGCGCTCAAGGTACAAGCACTTGTACTAGTACTATCTGCTGCACAAAATGCCAAACGCATCCATGCGTGAGCTCAAAGACGAATGATACTTGTTTCTTGTTTGCAAAAGTGGCGACCCCGAAGCAGATCCGCGAGCTGATGAAGGTGGATGGATTGACCAATGATGAGGTGAAAAGCCATCTCCAGGTAATTATAATCTCCATGCACCGATGCACGATACAGTAATAGTAGAATACCCAGCAATTCATCATTGGTCATTATGAATTTATGATTCGATGAGTACAGACAACAGTGTATGCATCTAAACTAAACCGATGATGATTCATAATTCCATTCTTCGTTTGTGGCCGTGCAGAAGTACAGGCTGCACACGCGGAGGCCGATGCCAGCGGCGGCGCCGGCGACCGCGGCGCCGCAGCTGGTGGTCCTGGGCGGCATCTGGGTCCCACCGGAGTACGCAACGCAGGCGGCGGGCCAGGCCATCTACGGCGCGCACCCGGCGACGCAGCCGCACTACACGGCGGCGGTGGCGGCGGCGCAGGAGTACTACCCGTCCCCCGCCGCGGTGCACCACCACCTGCAGCACCACCCGGCGGCCGCCGCCTCCATGGTGCACCGTGCGGCCGCGGCAGCGCCGCCGCAGCAGCAGGCCGCGTACAAGGCGGAGGCGGCAATGGCGGGCTCGCCGCCGGGATCGGAGGGGCGGGGCAGCGCCGGAGGAGGCAGTGTCGGCGGCGGCGGAGGCGGTAGGGAGAGGTCGGAGAGCATCGAGGAGGAAGGCGAGGGCGAGGAGCGGGAGGAGGAGGAGGACGACGACGACGACGACATGGCGGCCGCCAAGGCCGACGCCGAGGAGGCCGCCGCCGGTGCAGGAGTCGTCGCCAAGTACTAATTAATAATCAACAAATTAATTAGCGCGCGCTGCTACTCTATCACCATTAGCTAGCTTGTTAATCGCCATTAGCTCCGGGATTGTTAAGCAGCGCATGTGCTGTAGCATCATCGGGAAAGTGAATTTTTGTTCGCGCCCGCGCGGAGAACGGAAGCCGATCGGCCTGAGCTCGCTCCACTCAGGCATGTGGTGGAGTGGAGGTGGTGGCCGGTGGGGAGAGTGTCCGAGATTGTCTCATTCGTGATGTGATACATGTGACCAGCGGCGGATGCAGGATGGAAACAAACGAGGCTAAATAATAAAGATTTAGAGTTAGGGTTAGAGATTAATAGTAATTTAAGGCTAAGTAATCGTGATTTAATGAAAAAAATCAGGCTCCTGGGAGGCTGTAGCCCCGGCAACCGCCTTTGAATCCGCCCCTGCATGTGAGCGAGGCCCAACCTTTGCTTTTAGGCTTGGCGTATTGGTCTCTGTGTTTTTTCGCCTTTTGTTTTTGTTTTGAACTAGTACTAGTAAATATATTTGTGGTGGATCAGTATTCAGTAATGTAAACTTGGTTGGATCTTCTTGGATCTAGAGATAATTGCATTGGGGACTTTACATTTGGGGTTCTAACTTGTTTGCTTCGAGTAAAGCTTATTTATGTCTTACAGGAACAAGGCAAGTTCACTTGGCATATAAGTGGTTGTGGAATTCTTTTTCTGGCTTTAACTCAAAGATAGGCTCGCCACCCGTGGCCTTCTCAAACGAAGAAACATGGAATTGGATAATTATAACTGTGTGCTTTGCCACTTTGACATTGAAGAAACCCTGCTGCATCTTTTCTTCCATTGTCCTTTTGTTGTGTGCTGTTGGAGCCCTCTGGGCTTAGCTCCCCTCATTCAAGATGACCTACTGAATACACTTTCAGCCTTCAGGTCTCACCTGCAACAGCCTTTCTTCATGGAGATTGTTATATGTATGTGTTGGGCTATCTGGATTGCTCGAAATGACAGTATCTTCATAGGCTTACAACATTCACTGACCTCCTGCAAGTTCACCTTCAGAAAAGAACTAGTTCTAGTTAAGCTAAGAGCTAAAAGCAAATATCAACCCAAGTTAGATCAATGGCTAGAAGGCTTTGTGTAATTCTTATGATTTTCTTTTTTACATTCTTTGTATCATGAATCTCATACTCAGCCTCTGTACCTATGCTTTTGAGTTCATTATAATAAAAGTTCAGTAGGGGGCAACCCCTCCTGTTTAATCAAAATAAAAATGCGGACTCAAGTTTAATGTGTGATTTTTTGTGGTTATGCTTTTGTATCCTATCATGGCAGTAAGCACTTTGAGGACCTCTGAAATCTGAATAATGCAGTTCAATTCTAGTTGTCTTGCCTCATTGCATGATGTGCTTTTGTGACGACAGCGATGGTTATTACTCCTTTTATCCTGGAAAGAAAACACAATTCTATAACATTATCAAGTCAAACCATTTTAATTTTGTCAATTTTACAAAAAAAAAAAGATATTTATGATACCAAATACTAAGTGTTATTATACTTATCATGGAATATATTTTCGTCTATACCCATTTGTTGTATTGTAAATGTTTATACTTTTAAAATAAATTTGGTTCAGTTTTAGGTAGTTTGACTAGGATCAAAACTAAAATTGTATCATTTTTAGGATGGGGTAGTATTCTTGATTAAAATTTGAGGAGTAATGTTTCCTGATTCTTAATTTAACCTTGGAGAAGTGAAGAAGAAGAAGAAAATACTTTTAGAAAATGAAAACGTTCCGGGGTATACGATACCTTTACATATTTCCGTCTTGCAATTGCAGAGAGCGAGCCTGCCCAGGTGATTTTTTTTTAATTTTAATACTTTTTGGAAACTAATTTTAAATCTAACACGGTCGGGTTTTTTTTAAACTAACACTTTTAGTCGCGCCTATTACCCTGGCGCGGCCAAATGCCTGTGCCGCGTCATGCATGGTGGCGCGGCGGCGGGCTGACGTGGCGGCGACCGGAATCGCTGATCGGTGACGTGGCGGGGCTCTGCCGCGCCACCGATCTTGGCGCGGCAGAGCCAAATAAAACCCCTGCCGCGTTCCGCGTCTGCCAGTGGCCGAGCAGTCGCCGTTGCCCGAGCAGCGCAGCAAGGACGCCTGGCCGCCGCGCCCACGTCCGGCCGCGCCAGCCAGCCCGCCGCCACGCTCGCACGTCGGCTGCCCGCCGAGGCCTACGCCCGCACCTTCCGGCCTAGTCTAGCGCACTGCAGCGAGGTACTCCCCTAATATAGTTAGTATAGTTAATAAAATTAGTAAAATTATTAAAGTATAATTAGTATAGTTAGTAAAGATAGTTAGTTTAGTTAGTATATGTAATATAGTAAGTTAGTATAGGTAGTAAAGTTAGGTAGTTTAGTTAGTACAATTATTGAATCTAGTTATACATTGGATTTAGTCTAATTAGTTGTTGTAGTTAGCCTTGTATAGATGTTAATATTAGATTAGTTAGTATAGTTATAGTTAGAATATGTATTAATATTACTATGAATATTACGTACGACGATTTCAACGACTTGATAAAGTTTTTTGAAATGCTTTTGTAGATGGATTGTTGTGTTAGAGTTTTGTATGGAGGAAGTGTTAGGAGAGAAGATGGTATGTTTGAGGATATGGAAGAAAAATTGGAATGGTTTGATGAACCTCATAGCTTCAACGACCTTTGTGTCCGTTTGAATGCAAACTTTGGCGGTGATTTTACACTGAGGGGGAGGTTTGATACTAGGAAGACTACGGCACACTATGTCCTCATGCCCTTGTGTGACTCTGCTCACTGGTCCCGCTACACTAGGGTTCTCCAAGATTCCAATATGCCCATGGCTGAGGTGGTAGTGGAGAATGGGTACATGATGCAGGGTGTTCAGGACAGCCCATCCATTGATGGTTTTAGAGGCAATGACCATGAATTAGGGGTCGAAGAGGAAGCAACTCAGGATAACATGGATTTGGACGGTCAGTTGACGCAGGAGCAGTTTCATTCAACTGTAGTAGGTTGTATAAGCAATGACTTCGATATGAATGATTTCGAACGGGAAGAGGAGGAGCAGGAGGAGGAGGACAGGATTGGTGATGTAGTTAGCAGTGATTCAGACGATTCTGATGATGACCAAGGAGGTACAGATGTTGTGCCAACACCGCCTGATGCCATGCCAGTGCCGGTTCATACTATGCCATTACTAGTACCAATTGAGGTTTTGCATGGTGTCCAGGCTCAGGATAGACTAGTCACAGATTTGGCTGCAGATGATACACCTAATGATTCATGGGTCAGAATTAGCGAAGCGCAGCAGTATGTTCCACCACCACCTTACACAGTCACTGAGCTTGAACAACTAAGGTCCAAGAACGTACCTTTCAGGGGCGTTCTGAACTATAGGGATGTTAGTATGACGGATATGACAGTTTGTGACACCGGTCTCCAGATGTGTAGTAATTCATTGTACAACCATGAGAAAGAAACCCTTAGGAAGGGGATGATATTCAACACAATATCAGAGATAAAACTCTTCCTTTAGGACTATGCTGTGTACCACCATAGGCTGTATACCGTCACTCATTCGGACCAGGAGTTGAGGTACAACATGATATGCAAAAATGGTTGTATGTGGAGGTTAAATGCACGAAAGAGACAGAGTGATGGCAAGTGGAGGATAACTAAAATTGTCGAACCCCACACTTGCCTAGACAATAGGGGGGAGGAAAATCATCAGCAGCTCGCTGCACGTTACCTTGCCCATCGTATATTGGGGCTTGTTGATGACAATAACGACATCTCGGTGTCTTCTTTACAACAGTCCATATCTAGATTCGTTAAGTACGATGTGACGTACGAAAGGCTTGGCGTGCTAAGCAAATTGCTCTGGTGATTCGATGGGGTACTTGGAAGGAAGCGTACAACAGGGTGCCTCACATCTTATGTGTAATGCATTACTACAACCCTGGCTTGAAATGGTTTGTGGACACCGGAGGGATGTTTTTTCGGGGCCCATTGAGGCATGTCCTCTATCATATGTTCTGGTCATTCGCGCAAACAGAACATGCATTCCAGTTTTGTCGGCCAGTCGTACTTGTTGATGTCACTTTTCTGACAGGAAAGTACAGGGGCACCTTGATGATGACTACTGCTATTGATCCCGAGGACCAGATAGTACCCATGGCTTTTGCTTTGGTAGAGGTGAACGCTCTAGTTTGGTTTTGGTGAATTGATGAAACCCTAAGTGCTAACCTAGTTTATTAAGTGATCATGAGATAGGTACCACATTCCAAGTGGTAAAGCAAATGAAGATCATGACATGATGTGGTGATGCCATAGTGATGATCAAGTGCTTGGACTTGAAAAGAAGAAAGAGAAAAACAAAAGGCTCAAGGCAAAGGTATAAATAGTAGAAGCTATGTTATTTTGGTGATCAAGACACTTAGAGAGTGTGATCACATTTAGGTTTGATAGTCGTACTATTAAGATGGGTGAAACTCATATCGGAATGCGGTTATCAAAGTGCCACTAGATGCTCTAACTCGTTGCATATGCATTTAGGATCTAGTGGAGTGCTAACACTCTTGAAAATATTTATGAAAATATGCTAACACATGTGCACAAGGTGATACACTTGGTGGTTGGCACATTTGAGCAAGGGTTAGAAACTTCACCGGTGGAGTGTCCACCCGTAGAGTGCGGACAGTCCGACGATGCCACCAGCGCCCTAAACTCAGGTGAGCGTGGTCACTGTAAGTGACCGAACGCTGGTCTCTGAAGGACTGGCGCGTCCGGTCAGTAGCAGCAGAAGAAGCGCAGCGTCGGTCGTCGATCAGACGCTGGCTGGCTATGTCCGGTCACACTGACATGGTCATACACAGGGGAGTCGCCGTGTGACCGAACGCTGGGTGGGTCTGGTCGAGCACGTGAAAATTCATTTATGGATGCTTACTGAAAACGACCGGACGCTGAGGTATAGCGTTCGGTCACTTCACAGCAGCGCGTCCGGTCATCACTTGACCGTTGAGATCGAGCGCTCAGTATTTGAAGAGAGGGGACACATGGCACGCATCGCGTGACCAGATGCTGAGGTCCAATGTTCGGTCAATATGACCGGAGCGTCCGGTCACCCCGTGTTGTGCCCAGTGAAGGGGTACCATGGCTCTATTTCGTGGGGGCTTCTATTTAAGCCCCATGGCCGGCTCAAGCTCACCCTCTTGGCCATTTGCATTGACATAGCAACCTTATGAGCTTAGCCAAAGCCCTCCTACTCATCTCCATCATTGATTCATCATCTTTATGAGATTGGAAGAGAATCCAAGTGCATTGCTTGAGTGTTTGCACCTAGAGACACTTAGTGTTCGTGTTTCGCTGCGGGATTTGCTTGTTACTCTTGGTGGTTGCCGCCACCTAGATGGCTTGGAGCAGCGAGGATCGTCGAGCGGAGGGTGGTGATTGTCTTCGGCTCTGATCATGGTGATTGTGAGAGGTTCTTGATCTTTTCCTAGCGAAGAGCTAAAAAGTACTCTAGTGAATTGCTCGTGGCTTGTGTGATCCTCATCTTTTGTTGGTTGTGCGGCACCTTATTGAGGGTTTGGCGTGTGATGCCAATTAGCTCGTGAACCTCCAAGTGAGTGAATCGCCACAACGAGGAGTAGCTTGCCGGCAAGTAAGTGAACCTCGGTAAAAATCATTGTGTTCATCATTTGATTCCGAGGTGATTGGTCTTCATTGGTATTCATTCTTGTGATTGATTGGCTCCTTCCTCGATACGACGGTATAAACAAATTGCTCACTCTCATTACTTTTCCGTAAACTAGTTGTCAAGCTCTTTAGTTTAGCTAGTTGTGAGAGCTTGTTAGTTTGGTTAGTGTGGCTCTTTAGTTAGCTTTTGAGAGCACACTAACTTAGTGTAGTGTCATAGCTATTGTGTGGATAGAAACTATATAAACTATAATTATGGTAGGTGGCTTGCTTTTTAGTAGGCTAGCGCAACACTTGGCTTGCTTTTTAGTAGGCTAGCGCAACACTTGCTTCGTCTCATAATTGTCTAACTGGTTTGTTAAGTGTTGTTGTAGAAATTTTTAATAGGCTATTCACCCCCCTCTAGCCATTAGGACCTTTCAAGAGGGAAAGAACAATGAATCGTGATCATGGTTCATGCGGCTTCTACGTGTGCAAGTGCTTGGCCCAACTCGCACTATATATTTGATCTCGGACCGTCACGCAGGGCTTCTTAATGCTGCAGCTGAGCATATATATGGGTTCCCGCCTCTAGTACATAGATGGTGCATGAGACACTTTGCCGCTAATTTCTGGCGGCGTCAGCGGAAGCAGGAGGTATGTGACAAGGTAAAGGCTCTATGTTGTATACGTACAGAGCACCAGTTCAAGGAGACAAAGATGAAACTAGACAAGATGATAAATACAGCGGGAAAGGCCTGGTTAGAGGCGCAGATGGAACAGAAGACTCAGTGGACGTTAGCATATGACGAGGGGGGTTTCAGGTATGGCATCATGACCACTAACTCCCCGGAGTCCTTCAACCGTGTATTCACCGGAGTTTGATCGTTGTCTGTGTCTGAAATTGTTGAGTTCTCCTTTCATAAGTGCAATGAATATTTTATGAAGAGGTGTAAATTTGCGCAGAGGAATATAACTGAGCAGGGGCGTTTTGGAAAGGCCGGAGCTGAACATTTGAAGGAGGCCGAGGAATTAGCCAAGCGGCACACCGCCGAGCCATATAGACCCCGCCGCCATATCTCTAGTGTACGGGGCAAGGGTGGCACAAGCTTGGGCGGCGAACGTTATGGTGGATGAAACTTCCGAGTTGATCTTGAAAAGATAGAGTGCTGTTGCAACGTCCCTCAGATCATGCATGCCCCTTGCTCTCATATGATCACGGTCTGCAGGGTTCGCGGGTACAACTATGAGGATCTGCCATATATGTCACACTTGTATCTTCGTTCGAACACCGTTAGTATTTGAGAGATGAGCTTCGAGCCATACCTTGACCCGACACAGTGGCCACCTTATAATGGTTATGACTACGTGTCGCATCCGGATCTAATGAAGTGGAGCTGTAGATTAGTTTTTTTTTTTGAGGAAATGGAGCTGTAGATTAGTAGCACTAATAAGATAGAAAAAGGATCCAGCCTATCTCTGTCGTTATAATGGGCTACCAAATCCACAAAAACTAGCAGAAAATGGGACGTTCAGCAGTAGTAATAGTACGAAATCTGGGTTATCCGACCATGAGCCTCAAAGGCAAAACCTGTATGCTCCTCCTCGTTCACGTGGGAGGACACATGCCGCCGTCCTCGCCGGCGTGACATGCCATGCATGGACTGCCGCGCAACGGCCGCGATGCCCGCCGCGGCGGCCGCGGGCACCACCTGCGCAGCCTCGTCAACTCTCTCGATCTCTCGCTGTCGCTGGCCCAGGATGTTGCGCGCCAATACCCGAACTGCCCCTCTCCACTCTTCTCCAATCTCCACACGGCTGCTTCTGCTCTGGGCCGGGGCGTTCTTGGGAGTCTGCACGCTTGCCCTCTGTTTCTGGGTCACTTCCCTCGGAAGTCAAACTGAATTCTATATGCGCAGCCTCCAAGAACCGCCGATTCTGAGAGGTGAGAGGCCCAAGGGATTAGCAGGTCGATAAACAATGCGGCGCAGGCATCCAAGGGGTGGTTATAAGATTGGATTCCGAGTGATCCCATCTGGTCCAGAATTGTTCTAGATCTGACACATTCTGCCCAGAAACCTAATGCACTGTAGCAGGGCAGAGGATCTTCTTGTTCTGTCCTGCCCTCTTCGGTGCCACTTCTTGGACGCGGAAGGGGATTGAACGAAGATATTTCCATGTTGAGGTCAGCAACAAAGCTTACTCTTTGATCTTGTTTTGCTGCAGCTTTGCAATTTTTCGCATATGTTGATGTCGAAGTAGCCAAGAAGTGTGCACGTTTTACTATCAGCTTTGGTAGGTACTCTCTGCCGTAGCAAGAATTTCGTGTCAAAACTTGCAAATAAATGCAGTGTGTGTGTTCTTGTGTTTTCCAAATGCAGGTTGCCAAATCTCTGAATAAGGAGTAGAGTACCCCCATCAAAATCCGAGATACGTATCAGTTTGTTCTCTCGCAGCAATGATGTCGACAATACTGCGGCTCGTAGTCGCGTTCTTGCTGCCGTTCCTTGCCATCGCCTCCGCATTTGATCCCTTCCACCAGAACATGCCGCAAATGGATCCAAAGATGGCGATGGGAGGTGGTCAGCCTCCCTTCATCCCGCACGAGTACGTCCGCTCCGCCGACGTCAAGCGGCAATGCCGGCCGGTGCTCTCCTCCGCCACCGAGCTCACGTTCGACGCCAACCGCGCCAACGCGCTCATGCCGGAGCTGACGTTCGTCAAGGGGGACTGGAAGCAGGACGACGGCGGCGTGCCGCTGCTGCCGTTCGACGGCACCGACGTGTCGAGCGACAACGCGGCGCCGGACCCGCTGCAGCTGGCCTCGTTCATGCTCACGCACGTCGACGTGGGGCGCCGAGGGAAGACGGCCCTCAACGTCAGCGGCGTGCTCGGCGTCGCCGTCTCCCGCAACGGCACCGGCCCGGTGATGGGGCCCTACGTGTCGCCCGAGCTCAAGGTGTGGCCCGGGAGCACCGAGCTTAAGATCCTCTTCGAGGGCGTGTACACCGAGAACGGCGACGGCGAGAGCGTGCTCTGCATGGTCGGCAACGCCCTGCTCCCGAGGCGCGGTAGCGACGCCGGCAACCCGTGGGACTGGGCCAAGAACACCGGCCGCGACAGCTTCCAGCCGCCGGTCACCAAGGACGAAAACATACTGCTCGTGCTCCGGTACCCGATGACGCTGACGCTGACGACGCGCGCCGTGCGCGGCGAGCTGACGAGCACGAACGCCAAGTCGGACGTCGCGTACTTCGACGCCGTGCACCTGCTGTCGCAGCTGGGCGCCTACTCCAACTACAAGTTCGGCTCCGAGAAGCTCGTGGACAAAGCGTGCAGCGCGCACCCTTACCGCGACGACATCCTCGGCGGCGGCCGGGGCCTGTACAAGGGCAACTCCTTCTGCGGCATCCTCGACCGGTTCACGTCGGAGGACGTGCTCGCCGTCGTCCCGAACTGGCGGTGCAACTCCACGGACGCGGTCTGCCGAAGGCTCGGGCCGTTGGAGACGGACAAGGCGATCAACGCGACGGATGGTGCCTTCACGGACGTGAGCATCGTGATGCAGGACGTCCGGTGCGAGCCGAGGAACGCCCCGAGCGGCGAGAGCTCGGCGAGGGTGTCGGCCGTGTTCCGCGCCGTGCCCCCGTGGGAGCACAAGTACTCGGCGGGCAAGCGGAGCGGGCTCAGCGGCATGACCCTCTCGACCGAGGGAGTGTGGCGCGCGTCCACGGGGCAGCTCTGCATGGTGGGCTGCCTCGGCGTCGGCGCCAAGGCGTGCCACTCCCGCGTGTGCCTGTACGTGCAGTCCACCTTCACGGCCACGCGCCGCAGCCTCACAGTGGGGCAGATCACCCGCGTCGACGGCAGCGGCGGCGTCGCCCACTTCCCGCTCACGATCAAACGCACCGTGCACCCGATGGAGCTCTGGAACCGGTTCGGAGTCTCCGGCGGCGCGCCACTGAGCATGGCGTACAACTACACGAAGGTGAGGCAGGCCAGCGAGTTCCTCAGGCGCAGTGAGACGTTCCAATTAGGGGCCGCCCTCGCCAAGTCGCTCCTGAGCTACCCGAAGAAAGACGACAGCCTCACCGACGACGCGATGGGCCTGTCCAACCTCGCTGGCGACCTCACCCTCCATGTCCCGGCCGTGCCGGACCCGTTCCCTCGTGAACGGTTCGAGCGGCCGTTCTTTCAGCTGGAGGTGCTCTCGCTCGGATCACTCGTCGGCCGTACATCGCTGGCGGCGAAGGCTGTGGACTTTCCCGGAATGCCCGGCGAGCTCGGAGGGGGTAAAGCATCTTCTTGGACGTCGTCGCAGCCAGAGTCCACGTCGACGACGTCGCCGCAGCTAGCAGAGTCCTCTCTCCTCAACGTGTCTGCGGAGCTCTCGCTTTCCGGGAGCCCTTATGCGAACGTGTCGAGAGTATTCTTGGAAGGCGTGTACAATCCGGTGAATGGCCGGATGTACCTGATCGGCTGCCGAAGCATTCAGGCGACTCGGCAAGCCTTCCCGACGCTGAAAGAGGTCGAGGACGGCATGGACTGCTCGATCGAGATGAGGGTGGATTACCCGCCGACGACGGCGCGGTGGCTGATCAACCCCACGGTGAAGGTGCACATCGCCAGCACGCGCGACCCCGGCGACCCGCTGCACTTCAACGCGACGAAGCTCCAGACGCTGCCGATCATGTACCGGGAGCAGCGGCAGGACATCCTGTCCCGGCGCAGCGTCGAGGGGATCCTCCGCATCGCGACGCTGGCGGCGGCCATCGCCGTGGAGCTGAGCCAACTGATGTACATCAAGGCGAACACGGACGTGATGCCGTACGTGTCGCTGGTGATGCTGGGCGTGCAGGCGGTCGGATACAGCGTGCCCCTGATCACCGGCGCCGAGGCCCTGTTCGCCCGCATCGCCGCGGGCTCCGACGACGTCGCCGTGCCGCCGTGGTACGAGGTGGACAAGAGCAGCCTGTACTGGACCATCGACTGCATCGTCAAGATCCTCATCCTCGCCGCGTTCCTGCTGACGCTCCGGCTGGCGCAGAAGGTAGCGCGGTCGCGCATCCGGCTGCTCACGCGGTCGCCGCTGGAGCCCGGACGCGTGCCGAGCGACCGGAAGGTGCTCGTCTACAGCCTCGGAGCGCACCTGGTGGGCTTCGCGGTGGTCCTGGCGGCGCACTACGTGAACGTGTACAGCCGGCCGGTGCGGGACGACGGGTCGTACATGGACGCGCGCGGGAAGACGCACGCGCTGCGGGAGTGGGCGGTGACGCTGGAGGAGTACATTGGCATGGCGCAGGACTTCTTCCTGCTCCCGCAGGTGATCGGCAACGTGGTGTGGCGGATCAACTGCAGGCCGCTGAAGAAGAGCTACTACGTCGGCGTGACGGCGGTGCGGCTGCTGCCGCACCTGTACGACTACATCAAGGCGCCGGCCATCAACCCCTACTTCGCCGAGGAGTACGAGTTCGTGAACACGAACCTGGACTTCTACTCCCGGTTCGGCGACGTGGCGATCCCGCTCGTGGCCGTCGCTCTGGGCGCCGCCGTGTACGTGCAGCAGCGGTGGAACTACAAAATCATCAGCAAGACCGTGAAGACGCAGCAGAAGAAGCTGCAGCACCTCGGGTCCAGGGTGTACGAGCGGCTGCCGTCCATGTCGTCGGGGAACTTCGAGGCCGAGCTTGTGTCCGGCGTCAACGAGGGCGTGGGCTTGCGGAGGGACACCAGCTTGAGCTGAACCATCGTCCGTTGATCAGCTAGCTAGCTCGTTTTGCTTTACCCTTTTTTGTGTGTGTGATGCTCTTTGTTTTTGTTTTTCGTTTCCTCCTTGTCTTCACAACAGAAAATGTGTGTACTAATATTAGTAGCTCAATAAAATCTCTCTTTTAATACTTATATAAAATTTTATCTGTTTATGTAGAAAGTTTTGGTCCACTGGCTATGCAGTGAACATGTAGTCATGCTCATACGAACTGCATGCCAAATCGGCATGGCATGTCTTATAGACTGTGAAGGACGCTGAGGTGATTTACAACGTCCTTCCAAATATTCTTTGACAGTACAGCACGCTGGCTGGCTCACTAGTTAGGCCCCGTTTAGATCCAAAATTTTTTGGATTTTGGCTACTGTAGCACTTTCGTTTGTATTTGACAATTAGTGTCTAATTATGGACTAATTAGGTTCAAAAGTTTCGTCTCGCGATTTCTCATCCAACTGTGCAATTGGTTTTTTTTCGTCTACATTTAGTACTCCATACATGTGCCGCAAGATTCGATGTGACGGATACTGCGTAAAAATTTTTGGAATCTAAACAGGCCCTTAGTTAGAGACTTAAAGCAGGGGATGACAACTTTGGCACTGTGGTAGCTAGCTACATGTAGGCGAAGGAAAGAGTGAGCTCAAGTGACATTTCCACTGCCTCCTCCCGCTGGCTGCAGCAGCAGGAGGGTCGCCGCCTCCGTCGTTCCGCTGATGGAAGGAGACTTCTGGTGATCAGAGCTGCAGCTTCGGCCCGCCGCGCCATCGTCGACACCCTGCAAATTCAAATTCAAACATCAGATCAGTGATTCAACAGTGGTCTCATCAGATGCTTCCATGAACTGGAGCCTGGAACTGGACGCCGTCAAGACCGCCGACGTCAAGGGGCTGGAGGCCGCGGAGTGCTAGGAATCCAACAACGAGAACGAGAAGGAATACAGCACACTTCAAATACCTTTATTTAGCGGAGGGAGAGATGCGCGAGGAGGGGGCTCGACAGCAGGAAGTGGAAGATGAGGCTCAGGCCGGGCACGACCACAGACCGGAGGACGAAGACCCCAAGAAGCTGCCACCAGGGGAAGGTATGGGAGAGGAGGCAGGTCCGGAGCTCCTCGACTAGGACCCATTGAAGACGAGGACGGCGCCTTCGGCCAGCTGTCAACGAGCAAGGTCCAAGATCCAGATCCGGCGGGCAAGGTCCAAGATCCAGATCCGACGGGCTCAGAAGCTATGCAGACGGGCGAGCGGCAAATCTCGAGTGCTGGAGACCTGCGCGGCGATACAGAAGGGCTGAGAGGAGATGCAGGGGGTGCAGGCGCAGTTACTACCGCCGCCCGCCTCGACTTGGCCGGCGCCGGTGGCACTGCTGCGGCTGGCCGCCTAGCCCCCATGGGCACTCTTCAAGCAGCACATCCGGCCTCCCTGGAGGCGCCGGAATCATCCATGCGGCAAGGCTACCTCAATAGCCGACGGGCTACGACTGCTGGTGGGTCGGGAGGGGGTGGAGAGCGCGCTCTTCATGGCCTTGCCCCGAACTCTGCTGGCGTGGGGTGCGACGCTGCAGACCACATCATCAATGGCCCGCAGCCGGCATCAACATCGACACGTGCCTCGGACCAGGGGGCACAGCTGGCACGCGCGGAGGGAGCATGGTTGGATACCGTAGGCGACGCGACGCGCTACGGCGGTGCCAGGGACATTAACCCCTCTGCTGCTGCGCCGGCGACGGAGGTGCGCATGGATGGCCACGGCAAGTGTGAGGTAATCGAGAAACTTTCACAAAATTGGGTTGTTGTGTTTGAGCTTCACCGTCCCGAGGCGTCGAACGATCCTATTCGGGGTGCGCCGAGGGGGAAACGGAGTTACGGCGACGCGGTGCGCTCGCGTCCACCATCTGCTCGGGTTAATGCCCAACAGAGCCATCTGCATAGCAGAGTAAAACCCCAATGGAGGCCGCTGCTCGTGGCGGGGAGGTCCGGCCCGTCGGTGGGCTATAAAACCTCCTTCGCCGGTAGATGCTTTCGATGCCTTGGGCAAGACCATAAACTCGTTGATTGTCGCGACCCTATCCGCTGTCTGGCTTGTCGCCGCAGCGGCCACCTTGCCCGTCACTGCCCTGCAAAGCGGTCGGGTTTCCATCTACCACTGATCCAAACCAGACTAAAGCCCCCCTACATCCTCCATCCATTCCCGCCTTTCCTTCCATAAGCAAGTAGCGCCGAGCATCTAGAGCCATCTCGTCTTCCCTGCGCTGATGCAGGGGGATAGAGAGCTGGACGCAGTCAAGGGGTGCGAACAGGAAACTGCCAAGGAGCCGCCGACCCAGGCGAAGGAGGAGCTGATGGCCTGGTACCTGGGAATGCTGGAGAACCGCCTGACTTCGGGCAGTGCGACAGTGATTACTTCGCTAGACATGATGACGGAGGCCACCAGGCTCCACACCAATGCTGTGCTCCTGGTGGCGTGGGCCAGGTTGCCGCATGTCGACATCAACATTGGTGACGTGAGCAGAGTCGTGGCCGGCTGCGTTCGCATGCCGTCGAATGAGATGCGCACGACACGCCACCGCCCGGAGGACTTCATGATTGTTTTTTAGCAGACTCACCAGAGGACCCTAGCACTCTGAGTTGGCACTGTGCGGGTGAGGGGCGTCCTCTTCAATGTCATTTCGTGGCGTGAGCATGCTCATGGCGGGGAGGTCACCTGGTGGTACCACGTCAGGATGGCCATTGAGAGCCTGCCTAGGCACGCTTGGAACCTCACGGCACTCGGGGAGATGCTGGGCGAGGTCTACCTCTTCGACAAGATTGACCGCGCCACGTTCGGCCAGCAGGATTCGGACATGCTATACTGCTAGGCCTGGATGTGGTTCCCTGACCTACTACCGCACGCCAAGACGGTGACCTTTTTCGAGTACGGTGTGGGCCAGGTGCCGCTAGTGGCCGAGATAGGGGCGCGGCCCAGGGAGGTGGCTCCACCTCCGCGTGGCATGAGCCACAACTTGCTCATCCACCTAGACTTGGTAGAAGACTGGAGCCCCCTAGGACTCGTACCCCCAGCTCGGGGCAGAGTGGGGCTCCCTCCTCTGTTTCTTCTAAATCGGATGAGTACCCTAGGATCTACAACTTTGATGACTGGTCTCCTAGTGTGCTGGATGGCCTCCACGCGAGGCCAGGGCCAGATGCTTACCGCCCACCTCCTAGGGCCGCACCTGCCAGAGGATATGATGGCGACAACAGAGATGGCGATGGCCAACGGCGCCACTCTCAGGGCTTCCTTGATCAGGGCAGGCAGGCACTCAACCTACTGCACTGTGTTGGAGACTCCACCAACAATGGGGGTGGTAGCAGACAGCGCACCTGCTCCCCACCACCGACCAGGCAATGGAATGCTGATGTGGGTGATGAGGCATCAGAACGAGGCGGTCGTGGTAGGCAGCTGGTGCATGACGGACATAACTCCCCGTGCATGTGTGATCCGCTGCGATGAGAGGATGCTGACTAGGAGTGCCGTAGATCATGCTCCCCTATGGCCAAATCTCAACACGGGGAGGTGGCCATGTTGGCTAATACGGAGATGGACTTTGGCAAAGGGGACCTCGGCTCTGCCCTGCTCTTGGGGACACTTCCCAAGGCAGTTGGAGCACCACCACCACCACCAAGACACCCGGACCCAATGCTGGACTTCTACAAGGAGACGTGCACCGGTGACCTTTGGTCTACACTCACCCTCCCCCTTAGTGACTACGACCTAATGATCGAGGAGGCACTGGCAGCGTGTGAGGCTATGATGACCAGGCCGCTGTCTTTCTCCCCGCCTGGAAGCCCATTGCTGGAGGAGCAGCGATCTCCGGTGTATGTGGCAAACTGTGGAGCCAACTAGGACAAGATTGTGGAGTTGAACAAGGAGGCGGCTGCCTTGGGATATGGCAATGTGATCCACTTCGGACCTAGGGTGCAGCAAGAGATTGAGGGCTAGGTGATCACCACTGGCATCACTGAGCAGGTCGCGGAGCTAATACTGGAGGACCGTAGGAATGCTATTGTCGAGAGCATGTTTGTCCCCTACGAGCAGCCTATCCTAGAGACACCGGCTGCACCAGAGCAGAACAGCAAGGCTGCTGTCCGGACAAAGGTGCTGAAGACTACAGTGGGGGCCTGAGGAGGAGCACCAGGCAGCTAGCAAAAGGCTACTCAGTGTCGGTGCACAAGCATGCAACTCACAGACTGATTAAGGCATTCGAGGCAGTGGGGCCGAATGAGCCGATTGGAGATGAGGCAATGGCGGCCTTTGCCAACCACTTTGCTGAACCGTTATCCCTAGAGCAGATTGCAGCAGTGCGGAAGCTTACTTCGCTGGACAACAGCCCGGTGATTAAAGCAGCAGCACAGTTGGCGGCAGTTGAGGGAGCTGAGGCCATGGAGGATGGTGGAGCCTGAAGGGGTATGCACTAGAGCCTATGCAAGGCAAGGCTGTGTCATGTTAATCGGTAGAGTGTTATGTGTAAGGGAGCACTGTCGAGCGGTGTCAGTAGGGATCATGTCCTGCCTGTTATTGGGGCAGTCTATCAAGGGAGTAGCCCTGTGTTTGTGTCCTGATTAGGAGAGTGCTATGGTCTATTTGCAGTGTATTGTGGCTGGTAGTGGTCAGAACTTGAGGTTGAGTCATGCTCAGATTTGGAATGTGCCTAGCTGAAAGCTCTAGTTTGGTTTTGGTAAATTGATGAAACCCTAAGTGCTAACCTAGTTTATCAAGTGATCATGACATAGGTAGCACACTTCAAGTAGAGAAGCTAATGAAGATCATAGCATGACAATGGTGATGGCATGGCGATGATCAAGGGCTTAAACTTGAAATGAAGAAAGAGAAAAACAAAAAGCTCAAGGCAAAGGTATAAACCATAGGAGCTATTTTGTTTTAAGTGATCAAGACACTTAGAGAGTGTGATCACATTTAGATTTGATAGCTGTACTATTAAGAGGGGTGAAACTCGTATCGGAATGCAGTTATCAAAGTGCCACTAGATGCTCTAACTTATTGCATATGCATTTAGGATCTAGTGGAGTGCTAACACCCTTGATAACATTTGTGAAAATATGCTAACACATATGCACAAGGTGTTTGCAGGGTTGAGATGAGTTTGGGTCCCTCTCTCGCTGACCGGGCGCTTTTGGAAAAATGAAATGTCTATTTTCTATTGCGCTGGATGCAAAATTCTTGGTGGTTGGCACATTGGAGTAAGGGTGAAGAAGTTAGAGTTGAAATGGAGTTGATCGAATTGATGCTGGCGTCGGTCTACTGACCGGACGCTGGGTCACTCAGCGACCGAACGCTGAAGGGCTACGTCCGGTCGAGCTGTCAGACGGCACAGTGGGTAGGGTTGAGCACCGGACGCTGGTCTGCGTCCGGTCAAGGTGGACCGGACGTGTCTGGTCGAAAAAACATGCCTCGGGGAGCTTACTGGAAACGACCGGACGCTGGGGCTTCAGCGTCCGGTCAGTTTTTGACCGGAGCGTCCGGTCAGCTTCGTAGCTATTGGAATCTGACGAACAGCGTTTGAAGGCGATGACACGTGGCGTCCATCGGGCGACCGGACGCTGAGGGCCAGCGTCCGGTCAGTATGACCGGAGCGTCCGGTCAGTTTTGCCCAGTGAAGGGGTATAACGGCTCTATTTGATTGGGGCTCTATTTATAGCCCCATGGCCAGCTCAAGGGAGCTCTCTTGCACATTTTCATTGACATAGCAACCTTGTGAGCCTAGCCAAAGGACTCCCACTCATCTACATTATTGATTCATCATCATAGTGAGATTGGGAGTGATCCAAGTGCATTGCTTGAGTGATTGCATCTAGAGACACTTAGTGATCGTGGTTCGCTGCGGATTTCGCTTGTTACTCTTGGTGGTTGCCGCCACCTAGATGGCTTGGAGCAGCGAGGATCGTCGAGTGGAGGTGGTGATTGTCTCCGGCTCCGATCGTGGTGATTGTGAGGGGTTCTTGACCTTTCCCCGACGGAGCGCCAAAATGTACTCTAGTAGATTGCTCGTGACTTGTGTGATCCTCATCTTGTGTTAGTTGTATGGTACCCTATTGAGGGTTTGGCGTGTGAAGCCAATTAGCGCGTGAACCTCCAAGTGAGTGAATCGCCACAACGAGGACTAGCTTGCCAGCAAGCAAGTGAACCTCGGTAAAAATCATTGTCTTCATCATTGATTCCGAGGTGATTGGTCATCATTGTTATTCATCTTCATGATTGATTGGTTCATTCATCTACATGTCGGTATAACCCTCTTGATCACTCTCTTTACTTTACCGCAAACTAGTTGACAAGCTCTTTAGTGTAGCTAGTTGTGAGAGCTTGCATGCTTGGTTGGTGTGGCTCTTTAGTTAGCCTTTGAGAGCACACTAACATAGGGTAGTGTCATTGATCTTGTGTGAATTGACACTATCTAAACTAGAATTGTGGTAGGTGGCTTGCATTTTGAGTAGGCTAGCGCAACACTCGCTTCGCCTCATAATTGTCTAACCATTTAATTAAGTGTTGTTGTAGAAATTTTTATTAGGCTATTCACCCCCCTCTAGCCATTAGGACCTTTCACTAGCGCCCTTGGAATGATTGAAGAACGAGGCCAGGGGAGTATGTGTGTGTTGTTGTCTATCACTTGTGTTTGCCTTCAAGAGTCAATCCCAGTAGCCTACTTGTTTTGTTTATGGATAACAGTGACCTTACTGTATTGACATGGAATGTAAGAGGCCTAAATGATGCTGCTCACCAAGAGCTTGTCAGAGAGACTGTTAACTACCCGCGACCGATGATAGTGTGTTTACAGGAAACCAAACTCAGCAGTTTCAGCAATACCCTTGCCATGGAGACCTTTGGGCAATATCTGGACTCCTACCTTGAGCTGGGGGCCCAGGGGACTAGAGGTGGCATACTCTTGGCATGGAATAAGGATATGATCTCAATGTCAAATGCAGTGAACAGAGTTTTCACCATCTCAGCTATGATCAAAGTTGCCTCCTCTGATACCTAGTTTCTAATGACTACATGTTATGGCCCAGTAGATGATGGCAGAAAAGAGGATTTCCTTGCTGAACTGAATGCTATCAAGCCAGCTGCTAGGGTACCATGGATCATCCTAGGAGATTTTAACCTAATCTACCAAGCCAGTGACAAAAACAACCTAAACCTCAACAGAAGACTGATGGGAAAGTTTTGGAGAGCGTTAGATGAATGCGAACTCATGGAGATTGCACTGTAGAATAAGAAGTACACATGGTCAAACGAAAGGGACAACCCTACCTTGGTGCATTTAGACAGGGTGTTTTGTAACCCTGAGTGGGAGGCGGCCTTTCCAAATTTCGCCTCAAATGCTCTAGCAACGGGAGCCTCAGACCACTGTCCACTGTTTCTCACCCGACAGGATCGAGTGGTTAGGAAAGTGGTGTTCAAATTTGAAAACCATTGGCTCAAGGTGGATGGCTTCCGGGACGTGGTCATGAATGCCTAGAGCAAACCATAAGCGGGCTTAGCGCAAACTGTGCTGAGCAGACGGCTAGCAGAGACGGCGCATACGCTAAGAAGCTAGAGCAAACTGCTTTTCAGTAATGCACGCCTTCAGCTGTACATTGCAAATGAGGTCATCTTCAGGTTGGATGTTGCCCAAGAAAGCAGACGACTATCAGAAGAAGAGAGTATTCTACGGCAGGATCTCAAAATTAGAATCGTGGGCTTAGCGTCGATTGAGAGGAGTAGGAGAAGACAGGCTTCTAGAATAAACTTTATAAAGGTAGGAGACGTATGTACAAGATTCTTCCACCTGAAGATGGCAGCCAGGAAGAGAAGACAATACATACCATTGCTAAAAAATAGGATGGTGCCTTGGTGTGGGCTCACGATGACAAACAATGGGTCCTGTAAGACTATTTCCAAGATCTAATTGGAAAGAAGATACAAAGGCTATAGACCTTCCAATGGCCACAGCTGCAGCTAAACGCATTAGGCCAACTGCCTGGCCTTGAACTGGATAGGCCCTTCATAGAAAATGAGATTCAGCAGGCAATAAGAGATCTTCCCAGTGAGAAGGTGCCTGGCCCAGATGGTTTTACTAGTGATTTTTACAAGCATTGCTGGGAAATCATCAAGCCAGATGTTCTCGCCGCTTTTCACGCTTTCTACATACACCACAATGGGGCTCTGGAACACCTAATCCGAGCACATGTGGTGCTGATCCCCAAGAAGGAAATTGCGATGGAGCCAAAGGATTCTAGACCAATAAGTCTGATCCACTCCTTTGCAAAGTTACTGACAAAGGTGATGGCGAACAGATTGGCGATGTATATAGATAAGCTAACCTCTAGTTCTCAAAGTGCTTTCATTAAAAGGAGATGCATACAGGAAAACGTCTTGTATGTCAGGGGGCTCGCACGGCACTACCACCGCACAAGAACACCTGCCTGCCTCATCAAACTTGACATAACAAAAGCATTTGACTCGGTATCATGGTAATACATGATTGAGCTACTTGACAAAAGAGGATTTCCGACAAGATGGCTGGACTGGCTGGCAGCGATCCTCAGAACATCGTCCTCAGCAATACTACTCAATGGTTGCCCAGGTGACAACATCAAGCACCGGATAGGTCTTAGGCAGGGTGATCCACTATCACCCTACCTGTTCATATTGGCAATCGATGTACTTAATAACATCTTCGACATTGCCACGCAGCAAGGCTTCCTATCAAAACTAAAAGGTAGACATGCAAGCCTCCGAATATCAATGTATGCTGATGATGCGGTAATCTTCAGTAACCCAAGATGACAGGACATTACGTGCATCATGGAGATCTTGAATGCTTTTGGTGCAGCCACATTATTACAGATAAACATGCAAAAGAGCATTGTGGCCCCGATCAGATGTGTGGGCCTAGATATGGAACAGATACTACAAGATTCCCCTGGACCAAGAGTGGCTTTTCCAATGCAATACTTAGGACTACCTCTCACACTTAGAAGGTTAAGAATGGTGCACCTGCAGTACATCCAAGATAGAGCTAAAGGGAGGGTGGCTGGCTGGCAAGGGCGCTTGCTAAATGTTGCTGGGCGCAGGGAGTTGGTGCGCTCTGTGCTTAGCTCCCTCCCGGTTTACCTGCTGACGGCTGTGAAGGTACCCAAGAATTTCTTAAAAGAACTAGACAAACTGCGTAGAAGGTTCTTGTGGGCTGGCGACAAGGAGCTAACTGGAGGGAAATGCAAGGTTGCATGGAATAAAGTATGTACGCCAACAGGTAACGGTGGTCTAGGCATCATCGAACTTGAGAGGTTCAGTCGAGCACTGTGGCTTCGGTGGCTCTGGTTTTCGTGGGACGACACTGACAGACCCTAGAAAAGAATGGAGCTGCCGGTTGACAATAGTGACATTGCACTCTTCAATGTTGCTACAAGTGTGGTCCTAGGAAATGGGAACAAGGCTAAGTTCTGGTCCTCTCGCTGGCTACATGGTCAAGCACCTGCAACATTATACCCAGACTTGTTCAGACATAGCAAGAGGAAAAACAGAACAGTTTGTGATGCCCTGGATGATGATAACTGGATCAGAGATGTCGACTATAGCATGATGGAGCGGGTGGTTGAGGAATTTATATCACTGTGGACTTGCTTACAAGAAATCTCTGTCCAGTCGGCAAATGAGGATAGGATCACCTGGCTTCACACAGCGGATGGCCAATACATGGCAAGATCGGCATATAGAATACAATTCCTTGGAATGGCCTCATCCATGACAGCTAAAATCACATGGAAAACAAAGGTGCCGCCAAAATACCGATTCTTCACTTGGTTGATGCTGCAGAACCACATTTAGACAGCTGCAAGGCTAATGCTTAAGCAATGGCCAAATGACTACTTCTGCCAACTCAGTGTAAGGAACCTGGAAACGGTCTCACATCTCTTTCAGGAATGCGGCTACTCGAGGAGTGTTTGGGACAAGGTGGGCTCTTGGATCTCGGCGGCTGCTCTAAGGCCGACATACTGGACACAAACGGAAGATCTGGGGCAATGGTACGCTGACATGGCCAACGGTGGAACAAGAGATGCAAGAGACGGGGTACGCTCGATGATCATGCTGACAGCCTGGGAAATATGGAGGGAGAGGAACAATCGGGTGTTTCAAAGATCCTCGAGAACGCCGGAGCACGTCTTCAGAGCCATACAGAAGGAAGCAAGGACGTGGATACGAGCCAGAAATAGAGGACTAGAAGGACTGTTGCCTCCACTGGAACAACCTTCTATAGATGCTATAAATCCTATGTAAGATACAACTCTAAAACGTAGGGGTGGCATGACTCTCAGTCTCTTACTAGGATGTGAAAGCCATGCAAATTGATGATCCTTATGCCAAACCTTTGTAAATAATATGCTCTTCCCTTAGCCGGTAATGGATCTTTCAAGAAAAAAAAAGAACGAGAAGGAGCAGCTGATCCCCCTCTACGTCCTGGAAACACCCGTTCGGGAGCTCTCCCATCCATGACAAGCTGTCCCCGTGCAAGGACGCCATGGACATCTTCTAGGACCTCCTGGACGCAGCGTACAGCCCTGCGCTGCTCGCCAAGTCCGAGGACCTCCTCAAGGACACCGCGGCGGCCACCGAGGACGACTATATTACGGCAGCTACCGCACGAACCCCATGAACTGCCGAGGTGTCCAAGCTGGTCGCGTACTCGCATCCGAGGTCCTGACCTCGAAGCTAAACGCCGCCGCCGCCATGTCCGAATCCTGCCCTGCGCGGACGTCGTGGTGCCGAGAACGACGCGATGCAATGCATTGGGGGAAGGGGGAACGAAGCAAATGAGGATGGGCGGCACTGACCTGGTGACGCGTGACGTTGCCGTCGTCGTCGGCGACGGTAGCCAGCCTCGGCGCAGAGCGCACGGAGCACGTCGTTCTGGTCGGCGTGCTTCGGCAGCGCGTACCCAGCGTTGGCGCGCAGGCCAGCGTAGATCCTGGCGGCGACCTGGCGCCGCCTCCACTCGCGCTGCCGGTTGTTCTCCCGCTCCCGGGGCGTCGGGTGCCGCAGAGACGTCGTCAGCCTGCCGCCCCGGCCGCGGCACCGCACCGTCCACGGCCCCTGCGTCGAGCGGATGCAGCCCTTCCGCTGCGCCACTGGCGCCACCGCCATTGCCGCCGCCTCGCCCTCCTCTCTCCCAGCTCCGGCCTGCCGCTCCGTGGTCTCCGTCGTCTCCGATCGATCACACACACTGACACAAACCTACACTAGCACCAGTCGCAGCACGCTCGCTCTCGCCCGGCCGCTCACTCAACTCACGACTGATCGGTCTCTCCCTCTCACTCACGAGTATTTATAGGCATAGGAGGTTCATGCATGTGTGCCTGTGGACTGAAAAACTGCTGCTTCTTTCACATTGCGAAAAAACAAGTGCTCCTAGTTCATGAAGGAATGCTCTTGTTGCTGTGTGCATGTAAGTTTCTTGGCATCTCTCTCTCACTCACAATGTGTGTGTGTGGGTGAGTGTCTGAGTGAGAGAACGCCAGAACGGAGAAGGAATAATGTAGTTGGGAGCATGTAACATCTGTGCTGAGCACTGGGGCTGTTCCTGTACTCTACAAGAGGATGCCGGAGGTGCTGCAGGCTATTTCCAGAAGAAGAGGAATATTTTCGCCGCAGTACATACAACCAATGGTTTCAAGTCCCTTTCTGCATCCTGCCTGCCTTTTCAGTCTTCAGCCATGAATGCCTTTGCGTCTCTTTTACTGACCGCCTCTATGTCTATGCACGCAGATGCTGGTGTACTGCCTAGGCTGCTTCAGAGTAGTGCCTAGAGATCAGACGTCTATCCAGCAGTTGGAGAAAGTTAGTACAATGTTTTATGCATGGTAACGCATCAAATTGTGCATGCAGGCTCTAGCTTTCGGCGATCAAAACATAATGTTTTTTTCGTTCTCTGATGAGGAGATCAGAAAACTTGAATCAGTTCCTGATGGTTTTTCCGATTTCTGTAATTTCTTGGTTGTTCAGTATCCGTGCATTTGTTTCGAACGCTTCTGTTTTCCTGTTAGTTTTTACTCGCTTCGACTGAGTAAAATTTGATGGTCAAAACTCAAAACGGGAGCAATGCAAGGACCAATTAAGGAGCATCATATTTTGATGAGTCATGACATATCTGCCTTAGAATCCCAAAATTCTCGTGTAGGCGTACATGCGTTTGGGGTCAAGGTTCAGTCAGGTGTGCCACACCACGCTGCTCCTGCAGCCACTGGTCCTCTTTTGACTAGGGTATTCATGCTCATCGGCTCATCGGTTGTGTATGTGCATGCAGGATTAATAACACCACATACCATATGTTAACCATGCCGTGCTTCAGAGTTCAGAGATGCGTGCAGCTGCATTTTTACTGAAGGAAGAGAGGCCCGTAAAGAATTTTTGAAAGCTGCGTATGTACAGGTAGGTACAAACAAATGAGCAAATCAAAAAGGGAAATGAGAGTAAGTTACCATGGCATGCTTGAGAATTCAGAGATATGCGGCTGCATTTTTACTGGGAACAAAAACTTTCTGAGCTTCCTGTAGACCTGTATTAGGAATTTAGGACACGATTTACTGTTTGGACCGGCAGTAAGTTTTGTGATACCGCTGTGCATGCGAAGATCACCGGAAATAAACTTTTCTTGATGTCATGATAGATCATAGCATATTCTAAAATACCATGGGCATCTTTATCCAGCTGCCATTTGCAGAAAACATCCCTTAACTCCTCAGAGCCTCTTATAAGTGCATAAATAATGCAGGTAATCTCGGGGCTCTCTATACCAACTAACTAATTAAGCTTGCTCAGACTTCTAAATGAAAGATTAATGTGCTGCACTTTACATGCTCAAACCAATATGTCTCTAATGCAATGCAAGAGATTGCATATAAATAGTAGAAACGAAACCACCTTCTGTTCACCCAAAAAATCACATCATTTCATATCAAAATTTAGAACCATCCTGGTATGGGAGAAGCAAGGCACTTGTGACTGTGAGTAGCAACTAAACGAGCAGGTGGAGACAAAAAGGTCCAGCACTCAAGGAAGAAAAAGATGGTGAAAAGTGAAACAAAAAAGGCACAGAAGAAGAGACTAGAAGAGCTCATGCTGCGCCATCGTGTTCATCTCAAACGTTCAGTTCAGAGACACACAAAGGCAGCCCTGATTCCTGGGATGAGACACGGGAATATTGACGCGCTGTGCCAGGTGAATGGAATTGTTACTGCACTTCTGCACACACACAACAGACAAGGATTGGCTCCTCCCATTCTCTGCAGGAGTCCTCATGGATGTTCCATCCGTCATATCGGTGAACGAGAATACTGGCCGGGCTGCTGACTGCTGTGGAGTTGTGTGGTGCCAGTGTGCCACTCTCTCCGCCAGTGTCGCCGGCCAATCTTTCCGGTCTGTGATGATTGCATGCGCGCGGGATATGTGCTGTGCGGCAGTGGAAAGAACTGACGCCCACAGCAGAGAGCCTTTCCGGCGCTCTGCTGCTCTCCCTTGGAATGGCGCGAAAGGCACCAACCTTGGTGTCGTCTTCCAGTTCCACCGGGAAAAGGGGCCAGCGGCGGGCGTCGTGCGTCGTCTGAGCTGCGTTCCAGGATTTGAAATGACTCCGCCGCTTCCTTCTCCGGGAGACACTGCATTGCCCCAGGGACGCTGCCGTGCACGTGGCGGAAGACCGTAGACGTTGCAAGGAGCTTCGTTGCCGATGACGCAGCTCAGTTGTCATCAAACTGTACAAGCAAGAGGCGTCGATCAGCCCGGTGAATCGAGCCATCGAGGTAGGAAAGAGTGTCGTCAAGCTCTTCGTTCCTCGGTCCGCTCGAACGAAGTGTAGTCGCCTCGTGCTTGCCGGCGGCGAAACCACATTCCGACACCCGTGGCTGTGGCCTGGACTGTAGTATGTGCCTGATGCATGAGCGTGGAGAAGGTGGTGTGTGTTCGAGGCCGCCGTGATGATCGAGCGAGCCCGTGGATGTCGATGGACCATGGGCCATGGCGAAGGCCGACTGAATCCATCGGTTTCGCCATCGCTACAGCAGCCGTCGGCACCATCGTGTTTCTGACGACGTTTTTTTTTCAACCAGACGAATGGATTGGGAATTCTGGGAGCCCTTTTTTTCATATCGGGAATTTTAGCTTCCATTAACACCACCCAGGTCCCAGGACACCGGAGACTAGTTCAGCTACAAAATTCGGTGCTTGGCCCATGAACGCATGAGAGCCAGAAGTAAGAACACACGTACCAGATATGCGATCGGCCACCTTGTTACAGGTCTTAGAAGTTAGAGTAGAACATACAGAAATGGTACCATAAGTTATCGGATTAAACAAAGCCCCATACCACATGGCAATGCAGGGCTAGTGGCTACAATCCACCATTCCACCACCTCTGTTGATTTGGACGCGCCGACCAGCAGAAATGCGTCCATTTCCAAAATGATCGTCGTCATTGAAGTGCAGGGGAGGGGACAGGCGACTCGGGGAATGAATACTCCTGCACAGCAGTACAGCACCTCCCTTCAAGAAATTCACCTGCACTGTTTCGAACAATGAAGCCCAGCCTTCATATTGGCCCATCCCGACACCGAGACTCCGAGAGGCCGTGAGCTGATGATATAGACCGGGTCGTGCGGTCCATTGGGCTGAATGGAGGAACAATTGGGCTACGTACTGGCGTCGCGGCGGGTCTATCTTCATGGGCTGTTGCTGGGCCGTGCTGCCCGTGACCCGCGACACCAGGCAGATGAGAGCGAGTACATCCACTCATAAAAAAAAAAAGACGAGGGTCTCGTTTAGATTACGAAAAAATTTCAACCCGATGAATAGTAGCACTTTCGTCTTATTTGACAAATATTGTCCAATCGTGGACCAACTAGGCTCAAAAGATTCATCTCGTGATTTCGAACTAAACTGTGTAATTAGTTATTTTTTTACCTACATTTAATACTCCATGCAAGCGGCTAAAAATTGATGTGATGGAGAGAGAGTGAAAAAACTTGGAATTTGGATGGCATCTAAACAAGGCCGAGGACGAGTACAACTCTGCCTGGTGTTTTGTTTTGGGCAGCATGAATGCAGGACGGCGAAGCATGATGAGAAAGAAACTCGTGACGTCGTACTGTTTCCGGCTCGGGCCTCACCCCGGTCCACGGTCCTCGTCGTCTCTGGTGAGCACAGTACATGCCGGCATCCCCCATCCTGCATGATACGGTGAGGTCCAACGAGCGAGCAGCCGAGCACCCATGACCCATCGTGCTCATGCTCGTGCAGTCGTGTTCAACCGAGCCAAACCAAACGCCCCACCTCCTAAACGCTGACACGTGCACATGCTTCTTCCTCTTCACTGTGGGCTTGGCCCGGGCTGTGCTCTAGCGCGGGCAACGCGGACCCTGGCCAGTGAATGGATTCTCACACGTGACTGTCTCCGACAAAAGAATTACATGAGCACGTAAACACAAATCGATACCACCAGATCTATACAGGAGATTCATTTTGAGTTGTCAAGCATAACCCAAATATAAATATTCTCTCTCTTAAAAACTCATTTATATAAATTTTTTTTTTAAATCTTATTGTTGGAGAAGATACTAAATAAATATTAAACTCTTTACCTATATAGATAACTAAAAGTTAAATAGATCTTATATTTTATATGTTATCGTTGGAGATAGCATGACCCGTCTCTACTTACCAAGCACCTTTGCAATTAATGCTGTTGTACTAGTGCTCCTTTCTTCCTTTGTCCCGAGCGGAGCCTGGGCAGCACGCAGCCTGTCACAATGCAGCCTCTCTTATTCCATGGTGTTTTTTTTCCTTAGGGAATGTTTGGATCTGGC
Source organism: Miscanthus floridulus (assembly GCF_019320115.1). Classification (NCBI taxonomy): domain Eukaryota; kingdom Viridiplantae; phylum Streptophyta; class Magnoliopsida; order Poales; family Poaceae; genus Miscanthus; species Miscanthus floridulus. The sequence continues at coordinate 10,988,733 of NC_089585.1, forward strand.
TACTAAAATTTAGGAGGTGTACAGAATAATGTTATATTGGATGTTTGGATATTAATAAAAAAACAAATTACATAATCTGTCAGTACTTCATGAGATGAATTTTTAAGCCTAATTAATCCATCATTATCATATGTTTACTGTAGCAAAACATTATCAAATCATGGATTAATTAGGCTCAAAAGATTTATCTCGCAAATTAGTCGTAAATTATGTAATTAGTTTCATAATTAGTCTATATTTAATACTACATGCATGTGTCCAAACATCCGATGGGACAGCGACTAAAATTTAGGAAGGGCAACCAAACACCACTTTATCTCTGTGACTCTTCCGTGGTGCAGAGACAGAAGTGTTTCCTTGCGCAAGTCTCCCTCGCAGTCTCGCTTGGGATTTTTTTTATTTTTAACACTTCTTTAAAACTATTTCTAGATTTGACACTATTTATTTTTTATTTTTAAATTTAACGCTTTAGGACGTGCCAACTGCCATGGCTCGGCCAAACTATGCTACCGCGTCATGCATGGCGGCGCGGCGAGGCTATCACCGTGGCAGCGACCTAGACGCCGACCAATGACGTGACCTAGCTCTGCCGCACCACAGATCTTGACACGGCACCGACGCGCCATCGCGCACGGCGCGGCAGAAACTAACTAAACCCTAACGCGACGCGGCCTCCTCTTCCCTCTATCTCTCTCCATTCCTTTCTTTCCCTTTCACGCGCCCGCCACCGCTAGACGCTCGAGCTCGGCGCCCACGCCCGTCGCCGGCAGCCGCTGGTCGCACCCTCCCTTGGGTCCTCCACCTCCGCCAGCCGCTCCGAGGGTGGGGATCAGCCCCTTGGCCGGCCACGCCCTCCCTTGGTGGCCGACCGCACGGGCACCGCCACTGCTACTGAGGACGCCAGCGGTCCTCTCTGTCGTCGAGGTTGACCCCCAGAAGGTCTTCCCATTGTTGCTAAGGTATCCCCCTCCAAGACCCTTATTTTGGTGATTAATTTTTGAATTAATTGATTAGGGTTAGTGATTTGGTATAGTTTGGTATTTAGGTTTTAGGGTATGGTTAGGTAGTTAGGCTTTAGGTTTTTGTTAGTTAGGATTTTGGGTTTAGGGTTTGGTTAGTAATTTAGGGTTTAGGTTTTTGTTAGTTAGGATTTGGGGTTCAGGGTTTAGGTTATTGTTAGTTAGGACTTTGGCTTTAGGGATTGGTTAGGTAGTTAGGGTTTAGTTAGTTTCTAGTAGTAATGGTAGTTAGTATAGATACTAGTTTTGAAGTGTTGGTATTTAGTAGTGCGTGATACAACGATTTAGATGACTTGATGAAGTTTCCTCAAATGCTTTTGTAGATAGATTGTTATGTCCGAGTTTTTACGGAGGAAGTGTTAGGAAAGAAGATGGTATGTTTCAGGATATGGAAGAAGAATTGTAATGGTTTGATGAACCTCCTAGCTTCAACGACCTTTGTGTCCGTTTGAATGCAAAGCTTGACGGTGAATTCACACTGCAGGGAAGATTTAATAGTGGGAAGACTATGGCACACTATGTCCCGTGGTAGGAATCTTTGCTCTATTTGTAAAGAACCTGGTCACAAGGCTAGCAGACATATAAGACAAGGGCAGCAGGTGCATATAACATATATTTTATTATATTAATGTTAATTATTTGCTATGCTATTTATAACTACTATGTTAGTATCAATTATGATATATGTTTATTCTCTTATTTTGCATAATAGTTTATTCCTTTTACATTTACTTTATTTTTATGCACTAATGTTTCATCATCTTAAAGTACTCTTAATGTTTGTTCTAACACATTCATTTGAAATTTGAACCAGAATTGGGGATCATCATCCGTAGTACACCATTCTTGAGGTGCACTACGACAAGGACCATCGAGCCAAGCACCTGTCGGAGCTTCAGGAGGACTTGCTACCTCTTAGACTACGCACGCACCAGCCGCACCGCTGGGACGAGCGATACCGACTGTACATACAGCGTGCCGGCTTACTTGAGATCGTCCAGGTCTTCAACACTAGGCTATCAATCCTCGACCCTACACTTCTCACTGCTACTGTCGATAGGTATGATTTGATACACGTTTGGTTAAGTACAAAGCATTGATTTCTCTCATTGTTTGAATTAAAAACCTTCTTGTATTAAATTAAAAACCCACAGGTGGAGGCCAGAGACCCACACCTTCCACCTTCCTTCCAGCGAGATGACTATCACGATGCAGGACATGAAGATGATTCTATGTCTACGATTGGGGGTCTTCTAGTGACTAAGATCCTTGATAACAATCATTGGATGGACTTGGTGGAGCAGTTCTGTGGCAGAAGACCATTCGAGGACGAGAATGCTAAGAGAGCAAAGTAAGAATTTCTATATTCCAAACATTTACCATTTTGACACCAGCATATGTAAGTCTTTGGTTGGTCTCTTATATCAAAAAATATATGTTATGGTCTAAGTCTGTCGTTGATCTACATATTTTGCAAATTATTTTGCTATTTAAATGGAGGGGTAGTACATAGCTTTTATGATGTGTATTGTCTTTGTCTAATTTAATGTTTATTTTTGTTCCTTCAGCTCTCATGTAATTGTCCTTCAAAAGTTTTAGGAAGACATCCGGTGTCAGTTCGGTCTGGATAACAGAAAACTTTGGGTCATCGCTGCACCCATACGCTATAGAGCAGGAGATCGAGAGGTATGCTAGGGTGTGGCTGTGGCACTTCTTAGGCGCCTTCCTATTTTTCGACATGCCGAGTAACACCATCAGCTAGGCCTTCCTCAACATACTAAGCCAGCCATGGCAGAATATAGGAGCATACAGCTGGGTCAGCGCGGTCCTATCATGGATCTATCGTCAGCTCTGCGTTGCCTACCGACGCAGTATAGGAGGTGCCATCCTAGGAGGTTGCTCCCACCTACTACAGGTTTGGTGTTGGGAGCGATGGCCAATTGGGAGGCTCGTTGTTCATGATTTTACCTATAAGTGCATCGATTTTTTTATTTTCCTCAAACTCGATGCTGCACTTGTGACTGACTATTATATTCAATGTAGGCATGGAATCACGTGGACGTAGGACCGACTGCTTTGTATGTCTAGCAAGAAGCGGAGGTAGTTAGAGAGAACCTGAAGCGGCGGTACAGGCAATACTCGGACACGCTAGACGTCCTAACACAACAGCAGTTAATGACCACTTTGATACTGCTAGTCGGTGTTGTAAGAGTAGTGAGCGAACGACATTATTGATGGAGTGAATAATACGTTCGGCTTTACCATTTTGAGGCGAGGTATAGGGGCAGGACATATGAAGATGGTTGCCCTATGTGAGGAAGAAGTGACGGGTGCTAGAGTTGTCAAACTCTTTAGTGATGGGTGCTAGAGTTGTCAAACTCTTTCCCATTTTCGCACTGGATAGCCTTGACGTGGGTGCCAAATTGGGTGGAGGCATGGGCGATGAAGTGGGCAAGCATGTTGTAAGTGTCAGATTTGAGTCACAAAGGAAAAGTCCGCAAGTAGTGAGTGCAATCATCAAGTATGACCAAATAGTATTTGTAACCAGAAACACTAACAACTGGCGATGTCCACAAGTCACAATGAATAAGATCAAACTTGCTAGACACACGAGAGGTGGACGAATGAAAGGGCAGACAAACATGATGCCCTAACTGACAAGCGTGACATAGATCTGAACAGTCCTGAATATGACAAGAAACAGTAGACGCAAGCTTCGACAACGCCTCATGACCGGGGTGACCGAGACGCCGATGCCACAGTGGGAGGGAGCCTTGGCGACAAAGGAGTGTGCTAGAGGTAGGCATAGTGGATATAACAGGCGCAGCAGCAACAGGCCCTCCTCACCCAGCAGCAGCAGACACTCATCACCCAGCAGCAGCCTGCCGTCATCGCTGCCCCTAATGGCTCAGGACAGTGGGTCACCCCGGGGTACTACAATCCTGTGGCCAGCCTCCCTTCTTGGGACCAGATGACCCTCGCCTCCGCCTTTAGCACGACGTCGTTGACCCCTCCTTCATCCAACGAGTGGTACTTTGACATAGGTGCTACTTCACATATGATATCTCAGTCTTCCTCCCTTTCACATGTTCTATTCCCGCGGTATCCTACTCCTTCATCTATTGTTGTTGGTAATGGTTCCATGCTTCCTGTTACTGCCACTAGCTCCACAGAGTTGTCCCCTACTTTATGTTTTAATAATGTTCTTATGTTGCCACAACTTATTAAGAATCTCATCTCTGTGCACCAATTCACTATCGACAACAATTGTTCTATTGAGTTTGACCCCGCTGGTTGTTCTGTGAAGGTTCTTCCATCTCGGACCGAGATCGTCAAGTGCAATAGCTCTGGGCCACTATATCCACTACGCCTACCTCTAGCACACTCCTTTCAGGTCTGAGCGGCTTACACTCTTCCTACCTCTAGCACACTTCATATGCACGACCCTCGTGAGCCTCACCTTGCAGCTCTGAAGCGGATTCTGCGCTATGTTCGAGGCACTCTCCACCTTGGTCTCCTACTATGATCGTCTACTTCGGCTGATCTTATCGTCTACACCGACGCTGATTAGGCTGGTTGTCCAGACACCCGCAAGTCCACCTCGAGCTATGCTGTTTCTTGGCGACAATCTTGTCTCCTGGTCCTCCAAGTGCCAGAACACGGTGTCAAGATCCAGTGCTAAAGCCGAGTATCGCGCGGTGGCCAATGGAGTTGCTGAGGCCACCTAGCTACGCCAGCTTCTTCTAGAGCTGCATGCCCCTCTCTGGCGTGCCACACTAGTGTCTTGCGACAACATCAGTGTCGTCTACATGACCTCCAACCCGATACAGCATCAACAAACCAAGCACATTGAGATTGATCTTCACTTCGTCCGGGAGCGAGTTGCCATTGGTGATCTTCGTGTTCAGCATATTCCCACTTCTTCACAATATGCGGATATCTTCACCAAAGGGCTGTCTTCTTCAGTGTTTATGGAGTTCAGGTCCTATTGGGTTCATAAACCTGGGGTCCCTCAGGGATCGGCTTCTACGCCAAGGCTCAGTCCAAGAGTCTAAAAAACAACAGGGCAAAGGAACGGTCCAGCAACCGATCGGAAGGCCAAGCCTAGGAAGAGCAACACCCGCTCATCGGCTACTTCAGCCCACCTATCCAACCAGAGCACTCAATTCAGGTTCCAGCCGCCTTCGGATGGCCTCTCTGATCGAAAGGCCTGCCCTGAGCCCTACTTCCTACTCCGACCCTGTGACTTTGACCCCACTATCAGAGCTCGTAGGAACCCTGCTCACCGCTCTTCTTCGATCGGCGCACTTAGAGCCGACTAGAGCCATTCGACCAAGGGAGCCCCGTTCGGTAGGAACCAGAAGACCTGCGGAGAAAGGTAAGGCAAGGCTCACAAGTCAAAACCACTGTACTAGGGACCATACCCTACACGAAACAGTACTCTGTAGCCACCCTAACACAAACAGTATTATAGGCGCCGACATCTCCCCCTACAGTATTGTAGGGGCCACTAAAACTCCCATACGGTAAGCCCCCCATGTGTCTCTAAACATCGATCGCAGTATGTGCACCAGGATTTGTCGTACCGGGTGAACATAGTGTGGCTCCTCACATGCCACTAGGCATCAAATAATATTTGTAGGTACCGGCGTCCATCCTTCCTAAAGAAGATAGCCTGACCTCCCGTGCGCATCTGACATTCTACAACGACATCAATAGTGTTGGGGGCACCTACCATTATCCAATCTTTATTAGCGTGGGCAACAAGGCTTAGAAACATCCGTACTCTCTCTCTCTCACCTATAAAGCCATCTCCTTTATCTATAAAAGGGGATGCACTCCCTCCAACAAAGGAGAGGCCGACTTCTTCATGTTCAGACTCACTAGATCGATAGCTGACAACCCCTTAAGCATACGCTTGGACTTCTAGCTCATAGCAGAGTTCTAGTCACCCTCGGCCCTTCTAGTCGGACCCGACCGGGCCTCTTGAACACCCCTCCTTTCTTCTTCTCGTTTGTAACCTCACTATAGACTTCGAGCACCTGAGCTCAGGAATAAAGTCACCGACTGACCCCGACTAGACGTAGGGCATGTTGCCCGAACTAGTATAAATCCTATGTCATTGAGTGCTAGGCCACCTCTGATCACAATGTACAGCAAAACTACAAATATTTACTAGTTGGTCACTTTCTGCACCGACAGTTGGCGCTGTTCGTGGGGAAGACGTTGTATGTTCAACACTTTTTGGTCATCGGATGGCCCATTTTTCTACCACCCCCACCGTGGTGGGCTCGGGCGATACAATTCGCTTTGGCTCACTGGAGTTTCCCGCACTCTCGCCCGCTGGGATACGGGTTCCACCCATCTTCGCGCCATCCTAGGCCTTCCTCTTCAGAAGCCTGAACTTCGTCACCGACTGACTCGGCGTACTCCACCTCTATGAGGAGGCTTGTGACCTGGCACCCATCAAAGGGACATCCTCCATCGACTCCAGGATGTGTGACTTCGACGGCGCGGCATCTGCGCTTCATTCCGAGTAAACTCTCTGCTCAAACCCTGTTGTGAGTAATATACATGCTGTTATGTACTTACTATTCTCTATTTTTCACCGATTACCCAATGGAACCTCGTTGTCCCTAACGCAACCACCGTATGACCAGTTCCCCTATGGCCTCGCGTCTTCCATGGAGGCATACGCCCAGGGCTCCGAAGGATGCTCGCGCCGCCTCCTCTCGCATCTAAATTTGTGAGAATGGCGAGCTATGCTCCCACCTGTTTCTTCGACCTCATGGATGACGATGGTGAGAGTGACAGCTCCAACATCGGTGACATGGCACCTAGCCACTGTCCATCCCGGGAGTGCACCATGGCAGACCCTCTAGGACACCCACCGATAGAAGCGGAGTTCTCACGGACTCACGCCCCTCTAGGCCCTCATGCAGAGACCCCTGAGCTCACACCTGAGCACAGGGAGGAACTATGACAACGATGGCTGCATCAGCCACCGACTGCACTAGCACGCTCGGTGCACCACACTGCGCCCTGTGTGCATAGACCAGCGAACGATGCTTGGGGTCGTGTCCGTCAGCCCTAGCGCAATGTCCTAGTTCGGGGGACTAATCCTCCGTAGTTCGCTTGTGCTAGTCAGAACGTTGCCGCCGCGGCAATGCTCCTGCGCGACCTGCCCGAGCCAAATGACCCTCGTGAAATAGGCAATCCACCAGAACCTCCGGGCACTGCTAGAGACTGCCGCCATTCAATAGGCGGAGTACTCTGTATCGCAACACTGACTCGTGACCTCGCTCCCTGTCCAGGGAACAAGGACACAGCAGATGGGGCACTACACCCTATCACCGCAACAGCCATAGAGTGTGGCATAGGAAGCCGCAATGGCACCTCACCTCAACTTGACGACCGCCCCATACCGATCGCCTATCTACGCACGGCTCGGGTCGAACTGAGACACGCGCAGCGTCGACCGGAGTCCCAGCCCTGACCGCCTAGGACCACGGACCTTTGTCCAACACCTCCAGCAAGCGCCATTCCCATCGCGCTTCAATGGAGGCCACAACAAAGGTAAGGCCAAGCACTAGGATCAAGATGAGGGCCTCTCCACACAAAGAGGAAAAAAGAATAGAAAGGATCGCCGCCAACCGGCTAACTTTGTGTCGATCACCGTGGCCGATCATGCGGGCACATAGCCCTAGCAAGACCCTCTGGGCCACTTCCATGATCTCATGGAGAGCCCGAGCACCAACCATGACTACCCTGTCAAACACCTCTACAAGGACTGCCAGCTCCTCAAGCGCCTGCTGAGGTAACCGGTAGGCCAAAGGAAGAAAAAGGCGAGGAAGCAGCAACCAAAGAAGGGGGCGCAGCGGGCAAGGATCCAGACAACTGAAGGATGAAGTGATCCGACCAGAAGCCTACCAACTGAAGGACAATGACGATGACACTCTCTCCAAGGACCTTGGAATAACTATGTCATTTCTTATTTTCCTAAGTTTCAGTCTTACCTTTGTTTACTTAGCGAACGCTCCTGTAAGAGCCCCCTGACCCGAACACTTTTTGGCTTGGGGTGCTTAGGGGCTCCACTAGGGGGCTCTACTACCCCTCTATTTGTGTTTTTACCTTAAGTACTCTTTTACTTTCATATGGAGAAACTCCTTCCTACCCGAATGAAAGGGCAGTTCGTTCCTTTGATTTACCTTACGTAACTTTGCTTTAGAACATTCAGACTGATCGCACCCCGCCTTTTCCTATGGCTATGACCAGCCGAGCCTCGTGGGCCACGCCCAGGCTCACAAGGTTGCAGCCTACGGAACAAACGGGCAGGTACAAGAGAGAAAGAAATTTGAAACAAAATTATGCTAAGAGAGAACTAAGGAATGAAAGGGGACAAGCTTCCCCGAACGGAGCAACTCCATTACAAAAACAAAAACTGATTGCAGTCATTAAAACACACACGAACGTTTTACATAGGGGTTCCCCCCCATGAACTTAAACTTCTTACATTTACTAACTACTTATATTTATCAAGGTATTAATCCGACCTGGTGGCATCTACTGACGGCGCGACCGACGAAGGTGTAGGCTGCTCACTTCCCGACAGCACGACGTTGGGCTTGATCGGGGCCGAGGCGACGTTCCCCCTCAAACCAGGCTCCGTGCTATCTGCAGGCTTGGAGGCATCCTCTCCATGCATGCTTCGAGCCATGTCTTGACGACGAACATCTATCACCCACTCTGTGGAGACTTGCTCTGACACTGACCGCGCGTGCGGTAGCAGGCTCTCCCCGATTGACTGGATGTCCTCCATGCTCAGTCCTTTAGCATATCCACTGTAGATAGTGACGAAGTCTAGATTTGGGTGGTACATTGCCACTAAGGTCAGCACCCCCGACGCTCCATAAAATAACCCGCTCCTAACAAGGTCCTTGACCACGTCCAAGACCTCCGCCAGTTGAATTGCGGGCACGCTAGTACTTGGTGCCGACCCGAAGACTTCCGAGATGATGAGCTAGGCAGCATTGCGGATCTAGCTGAGCTCCCCTTCAAAAGCACGTCGCTCTTCACGGGACTTGGCCAGCTCCTCAACATTTTGGCTAAAGTTCGCCTTGGTCATCTCCAGGTCTCGCTCCAGCGCCTTCACCTTTTCACCCAGCTCTGCAAGAAGGGTGACAAGCTCAGAAACAGACTAGGGGAAAAAATCAACACCACGAGAAAACAAAAAGGTACGCACTAATGCGAGAGGCCTCAAGTGTGGAGAAATCCTCTGCCTGCCAAGCCACATGCTCGTGCAGCCAGGCACTCACATCCTCCATCCCCATCACCTGGTCCCGGAGCGCGAACACCTCCCGATCTGCTTCCAACCGGGCCCTCTGCTCTGCCTTCAGGGCCTTCTGTGCTGACTCTAGGGCAGCCCGCTCTGGCTCAAGGGCTGCCAAGGCCTCTTGAAGTGCTGCCTCGGTGTTCACCAGGGACGTCTATAGCCCTGCCTCAGTCTCCGTCTAGCGGGCTTTCGTCGCCTCGAGCCCTTGCTCGGCGATAGTCGCCCACTCTGCTGCACGCTGCCCCTCCGCCCGTGCCGCGGCCGCCTCGGCCACCCGGACCTAGGACTCGTGGCAAGCGGACTCCACCCGATGCTCAAGCTTAGCCATCCGGGCGTGTTCCACCTGTAGGAAGTAAGACTTGTGGGACGACACCTTCCTTATTTCCTGTTAAAAATAGGCATGCTAAAAACAACCGATGAAAGATTCAAATGGCAAGGAGAAGTACTAGAAACTCACCTCCGTGGTGAGCTATAGCCTATAGGTTGACATCAACCAGCTGCCGAGCAAACGGAGCCTGCTTCTGGGTGTTCTCAAGCTTTGTGGACAGCTTGGTGAGCTCAGACACCGCGGCATGCCCTTGCCCCCCAAAAATGTCCCAGAGCTAATGCTCCTAGGAATCCTAGAGGACGAACCATGCCTTCGATGGGTCCTCAGGGCAGGGCCACTCTAGGTCACCCTCCGATGAACCACCGGAGGGCCTAGCCTCCGACCGGACCACTGCCAGCTCCCGTGGCAACACCAGCGGTTCTGCCATGGTATCTGCCTCGTCGTCAGATGGGATCTCCACCACCTTGCTTGCATGAGACGCCGTCGGGCATCCCAACTCTATCCCGGCCATGCTTTCCTCCTGCGCCTTTGGCTCTGACGATAAGGATGGGTCGTGCAGCCCTCCACCCAGCGAGGTGGGGAGCTCACCTCCCCTCATCTCCTCCACCACGACCGGTGAAGGAGGGGCCATAAGAGTTACCTCCAACGCCACCTCCACCATCGACACCGGGATTACCGCCAACAACGTCGCCGCTGCTGTCATGTTATCAGTAGCCACCCTGGGGGGCACCACCCCTAGGAGGGAAGGCTTCACCGCCGCCACCCTACTGCCCCCTTCGCTTGCCGCAACATGCTGTAGAGTGGGCCTCCAAACCTCTCGCACAAGGGTCGGGGCGATGCTCAACCCTGGCATCCCCCGGCCACTGACAAAAATCATGGGTAAGCCACACTCTAAAATAGACTCAACCACCAAAAGTCAAAGAAGCAGCAAAAGGAAACATACCTGGTGGCGAGTGGCACTACTCTGAAGGTAGGCTCTGATGATGATGGGCCCATAGGACGAGGACCGCTCCCGGACTGTGACACGCACCCCCTCACTTTAGATGGGGTCAGAGTCATCTCAACCGGCTCCTACCCGGCCTACAGGTCACTACGGCCTCTGGCTCAGGGCTCTTTGACCGAAGCAGCAGGTGGGGCGTCCCCCGACTGTGAGTCACGCGTCGACCGGTCGCCAGTCTGCCCCTCAAACTACCTGGACTGCTCGACCGCACCCACGGTAGGCAGGGCCTCCTTCGGTCGCAAGTCTGGCGTTGGCACCAACCCTATCGCCGCACAAGCGTCGATCCGCTCCTCGGACCGCTCGGCTCCCCCAGCCATGTCCGCCATAGGTGACAACGGGACCAGTGACATCGTCGAGAGGTGCGGTGATGGCGTCCGCTTCGTCGCTCGCTCACCAACGGCGTCCGCGCTCGCCGCACGCTTCCTCAACGCAGAAACCTCCGTGCACCGCGTGGCCTCCTGCTCCTCACCAGTGGATGTCGCCGTAGGGTCACGACACACCGCCAAGGTCGCAATGACCTCCTGACTCTCCTCCTCATCGGAGAAGACCATGTCATCCAAATCCGTAGGATCATCCGACGTGAGTTCTAACTCGACGTCGCTCATACGTTCCCCGGCCCTCACGCGCCAGGTGACCCCCTTCTTCTTCTCTTCCTTTCGCTGAACCTCCTTAGTTTTCTTCTTCTTCCGGGCGTCTACCACCTCCTTCTAGGCTACCTACCGGGCCCGGCCAGCCGGTCCCTCGGGAACGTGCGGCCGAGACTTGTACCTCCCAAGCCCCTATGGAACGAATGAACCAAAATAAAAAAAAGAAGGGAGCAGAGAAAAAAGCACGAACAAAATAAGGGAGCATACCAGCATGGGCACGATCGAGGCATTAAATGGTATGGGTTTTCCCACCACTGTCTCTCTAGACCTCAGCTGCAGCACTCGACCGACACGACTCCAGATCTTGTCGTCCGATAGCTCCTCCGGTGATGCGTGGTCTAGGTCCGACCGACCGCCGTACATCCACATCGGGTGCGTCCTCTCCGCCAACGGCGCAACCCGGCGATGGTAAAGGGTGTGGAACACCCACACCCCATCGAGGCCGCCCCTTATGAGCTTCTAGAGCTCCTCCTCGATGGCCTCCATCTTGTGCTTCTCCGTGTGGGCATAGCCCCATGACCAACTCTTCTGCTTCTCCGGCCTCCCGTTGGTAAACGCTGGAAACGGTGCCCCTGCCAAATTCCTAATGTAGAACCACTCCCCATGCTATCCCTGGTTGGAGTCACAGGGGGAATATGTGGGATACGAGCCTCCCACATGCGGCTTCCTCTGCATGGCGAAGCCTCCGACCGGTGTGATCTCGGCCGAACTCCAGCCCACCATAGCTCTCTCGGAGAAGAAGAGCCAGAAGAGATCCACATGCGGCTCCATCCCGAGGAAAGCCTCGCAGATGGTCACAAAACCAGCAATGTGTAGCACCCCCCATCGGATTGATGTGCTGCAGTTCCAGATCCCACTCATTGAGGAGCCCACATAGGAACCAGTGCGTGGGATATCCTAATCCACGCTTGTGGAAGGTAAGGAAAGAAACCACCTCATTGGGACGAGGTTGTGGGAACTCCTCCCCTCTAGGGACCCTCCAGTGCACCACCTCCTATGGTGGCAGAAACCCCTTCGCGATGAAAGCCTCTAGCACCGACTTCCTCACGTTGGACGTCTGCTAGTCCGACATTTCGCTCCGGATCGAAAAAAGGTCGATGAGTTCCTCTCTTCTCCCTCGCTCTCTCCCCTTCTTTCCCAGAAACCTCCACGGCTCTCAGGAACGCTCACGGTAAAGAGGAAAAGAGAAGGCGGTGATAGATGAAGAACAGGCAAAAGAGCAGAACGAAAACCCTCTCCCTTCTCCTACTTAAGGAAAAGGGAGCAGCGGTTACGGAGGGACACGCCGATCGAGGAAGCCTGAACGACGGGGCGAGATTTTCTCTTTCTTTCATTTAATGTAGATAAGACGTGCCCTGAACCGATGAGACGTGCCCTGCTCGATGGAACGGCTCTTGATCGGATGGGACGTGGCCTGGCCATGGCCTACCACTACCGCACGATCAACCACTACCACATGACGGGCATAGGAACTGAAGTGCCACCGCATGTGGGTGGCTCCCCACTTCCCCAGGCCAGACCTAAAGGAACCCGAATGACAGGTAAGGATTGACATCGGATGATAGGTAAGGAAGCGAAGGGGCACCCCATGTAGGCCACGCCGACTCCATTGCGGACAACGAGCACAGGTCTCGATCGAACATTTCCGACTGAAGCTCTCCGAACCCCATCACTTAGGTCGTCAAGGTCCTAGTCGAATTTTTCTGACTAAGGCTCTCCAAGCCCTGTCACTCCAATTGTCAAGGTAAACATTGCTAAAAACCCCCTCTATTTCTTTACAAATCATTCATACATCCATACATGCATTCATTTCATATGCCTGAACCCTCGTATGGTTAGGGCATGAACCGCCCAGGGGCTCGGGAACTAAGCATCGCACGTGCAGTGAAATACACCAGAACGCTCCGTGTTGCGTCACGAAGCGGCGTTTGCCTCATTCGACATGAGCAAACAACAGAGCCAGGGGAGAAAACCATAGATGAGCATCGTGCGGCCTTCGCCTAGTCTGGCAAACCGGGTCATCTCAACCTTCTCGTTCGATCGTGAACCTCTTACCAAGCCCACAGAATCTCCATCGAGGGGAGGCCATTAGGCCACCCGGGTCGGTCTCTAGAATGACCTAGGCATCTGCTGGGTTGCAGGTAAAGGAGTAGTGGAATGCCATAAGAGGGCTATGTCGACCCCGTCATGAATGACGGACCTAGATTCCGCTCGATCGCACCCGTTAGCGAGCTCACTGGGCTAGTCTTCGAGCCCGAGCGATTGGGATAGGCGATGAAACTCAGCCCCTTTGGTTGTGAGGAACCGGATGGGGTAGCGCAAAATAACTCACATCGACCCCCACGAAGGCCCAACAAGGCTCGGGGGCTCAAATGCCAAAACCTTGGGACTGCGACTTCGAACTTGCGTCGACAGGATCTATGACATCTAGCTACGGCTTGGGACCATGACTCTGAACTCGCATAACAGCTTCATTTCCGACTACGCTACACAAAAATCCGGGGACCGCGACTCCGAACTCGCATAACAGCTTCACTTTCGACAAAAACCCTAGGACCGTGACCCCGAACTCACATCGACAGGATCTACTATATCTGGCTATGACTTGGGACTGTGACCCCAAACTCACGTCGATAGGATCTACGACATCCGGCTACGGCCTAGGACCACAACTCCGAACTCGCATAACGGCTTCACTTCCGACTGCACTCCAAGAAACCCTGGCTAGGGACCACAACTCCAAACTCTTAAAAAAACTAACTGAACTAACTACCTCGGCTGCCTAGGCCGTACCAACATTAGGACCCACGGGCTCTGTCTCGTCCGTCTCTAGAACTAACCATTTCAAAATCACGACGCGCACCAATGCCAGGGTCTGTCCAAACTAACTTCCTCACCCGATCCATGGCACACATCGACACCGGGATCAGTAAGTTCTATTTCAATCCGATCTTCATGCCTAAAAAACGCCTCGACTACACAACATCACCTTGGTTGACAAAATTCCATCTCAGACTAAAAACACGCACACATGCCCGCTAAAAATAAAACCCCCCAAACATTTTTGCCCAAACCGCCCGGGGGCTCGGGGGCTACACCCGTCCACAAGACAAAAACCCCTCGAATGATTCTACCCGAATCGCTCGGGGGCTCGGGGGCTCCTGTCAGGTTCATAAACCCAAGGTCCCTCAGGGACCGGCTTCTACGCCAAGGCTCGGTCCAAGAGTCTAAAAACAACAGGGCAAAGGAACGATCCAGCAACCGATCGGAAGGCCAGGCCCAGGAAGAGCAATGCCCGCTCATCGGCTACTTTAGCCCACCTATCCGACCGGAGCACTCAATTCATGCTCCAGCTGCCTCCGGACGGCCTCTCCGATCAGAAGGCCTGCCCCGAGCCCTACTTCCTACTCCGACCCCACGACCGGGGCTCATAGGAACCCTACTCACCACTCTTCTTCGACCGGCACACTCAGAGCCGACTAGAGCCATTCGACCAGGGGCGCCCCGTTTGGTAGGAACCAGAAGACGTGCGGAGAAAGGCAAGGCAAGGCTCACAAGTCAAAACCACTGTACCAGGGACCATACCCTGCACGAAATAGTACTCTATAGCCACCCTGACACAAACAGTATTGTAGGCGCCGATATCTCCCCCTACAGTATTGTAGAGGCCGTTAAAACTCCCATACGGTAAGCCCCCCCGCGTGTCTCTGGACATCGATCGCAGTATGGGTACTAGGATTTGCCGTACCGGGTGAACATAGTGCGGCTCCTCACATGCCACTAGGCATCAAATAATATTTGCAGGTATCGGTGTCCATCCTTCCTGAAGAAGATAGCCCGACCTCCCGTGTGTATCTGATATTCTACAGCGACATCAACAGTGTTGGGGGCACTACCATTATCCAATCTTCATCAGCGTAGGCAACAAGGCTTAGAAACATCCGTACTCTCTCTTTCTCACTTGTAAAGCCATCCTCTTTATCTATAAAATGGGATGTGCTCCCTCCAACAAAGGAGAGGTCGACTTCTTCAAGTTCAGACTCACTAGATCGATAGCTGACAACCCCTCAAGCATACGCTTGGACTTCTAGCTCATAGCGGAGTTCCGGTCGCCCTCGGCCCTTCCGGTCGGACCCGACCGGGCCTCTTGAACACCTCTCCTTTCTCCTTCTTGTTTGTAACCCCACTACAGACTTCGAGCACCTGGGCTCAGGAATAAAGTCACCGACCGACCCCGACTGGACGTAGGGCATGTTGCCCAAACCAGTATAAATTCTGTGTCATTGAGTGCTAGGCCACCTCCGATCACAACGTACAACAAAACTACAAATATTTACTAGTTGGTCACTTTCTGCACCGACAGGTCCAGTCTAAACGTACAGAGTGGCTGACTATTCGACTGCGGGGGCGTGTTAGAATAGGCGCCTATGGGCTGGTCATGGACCTGGCGCCTAAGCCTATCGGCTGGGCTGCCTCTAGGGATTATGGTAGATGATTATTGATTAGGCAAGAATCATCGTTGATTGGGTGTTTCTATAAACCCTTCCTGATCCTTGTCAATATAATGTACTCCATGTACCCATATCAATCTATCACAATTTCCCGAGACCTATTCACTTTCAAAATGGTTATATTTCAGGTACCATCCACCCAGACAAGGTATATCATCCTTCTTCTGAAATAATATCTATTTGTTATTCAGAATTACCACTAATAGTATAGCTTTCTGTTGCTACTGCAGGAGCAACTGAATCGAATGGAGAAGTTATCAGTAAACATGAAAAGAAAAGTAGGCAGATGAGGCAAATTTGGAAGACAATTGCAATAATTTCAAGGTGCTTCACCCTTCTACAGTATAGTGCTGAAATAGCATGAATTCTTAATTTCACATTTCTTCTGAATGAGTATTCAAATGTTGCATTTGCTGTTCATAACCACTAATACTTTAGTTCTCTGTTTAGTGCAAGGTTAACATATGCATAGTTCACATATTAGTTAAAACCTATGTTAATCTAATATTTACTCTAACATCCATTACTGAGTCAGCAACAACAAAGCTCAAATTATCTTGCTGGCGAGCAGGAAAAAATGGGTGCTGGAATTGTAACCGTGGCTTTTGCTGGAAATGAACAGGTCTCTCCACCCCTCCCTCTCTTCCTTGTTGGAGTTGTTCCAAATTCACTCCAGGATCTAGGCCGGGCTTCTGATGGAGCGAAGCGGAGGCCCGTCGCCGGAGGCTTGGGCCGGAGCGTATATAGGTTTCGTGGAGATTTGATTCTTTTGTAAGCCGCCATAGGCGTGTAACCCAAAACTCTTGAGATAGTGAGATTGTGGCTGGCTGGTGCCCGTGATTTTTCCCCTTCACATCGAAGGGGTTTTCCACGTTAAATATTCCTATACGTCGTTCATAACATCCCTCTCCCTCCTCCCTCCGTCAGATCACAATCTTATTCATCTGTTCTTTTCTTAATTTTATAGTTTCTGTCAAAACCATAAGAATCCATATTTTCCTATGGTTTGTCTCACAGGTTTCTAAGAATCAAAATGGGCGAAAGCGCAAACATCCTATCTCCTCCTCTGGCCCAAGCCAATAGCTCTGGTACTACAAATACTGCTGGTGCTTCCCCCAGTTCGACACCCTCAACTCCTTCCGCACATTCTCCAGGAGACCATATCAACGCCACTGCAGCACCAAAATGCGAGCTCATGTACAGCTTTAGTTGTTTATGGTTCTGAGGGCCCGGTGCTGCCAATAGGGTCGCCAACCAACCAACTTGTAAGTTGCTCTATGCTAGTACACTCTTCGGTGAGGTAGCTGCACATACATTTATGTGGAAGCCTGGGAAGTTTGTTGTTTTGTTGAATTTTATTTATTTGTTTATTTATGATATTTGAAGGGTGGGCCTAGTGCCAGCGGTAGAGTCTTACCGCCTGTGACCGGAAGGTCTCGGGTTCGAGTCGCGGTCTCCTCGCATTGCACAGGCGAGAGTAAGGCTTGTCACTGACACCCTTCCCCAGACCCTGCACAGAGCGGGAGCTCTCTGCACTAGGTACGTCCCTTTTTTTTTTTGTTTATTTATGATATTTCTTAACTCTAGGTTGATATGGATCGCTACGTGGAGGATGGCTCCATGGAAGAGAATTTAGAACCATTCTTGTCACATAATGGCACAAACCCAAGAGCTGCTGGCAGCCATTGTATCAGTTCTGGAAAAGGTTTGTGGCATATGCTATCTGACTATCTGTTTAGTTATACATCAACCTAACAATCAGTTGTGTAAGTTTTTGTAACAAAAACTGTCGGCACTAGACCTACGCAGAAAAACCCCATTCTTAAAAATTGACACAAACTCTTTGAGGACATCCTAGTGATTTGGGATATTTATTTCTGTCATAAATGGCTAGTAGTATATGCTTTGATTTTCTCTTACATGTATTCAGGATATCAGGATATATCCTTCGAGAGGTTTCTTCAGCCCAAGCAAGCACAAGCAGTGTTCTGTGTTGTCATTTCTCATCAGATGGAAAATTAGTTGCTACTGGAGGTCATGATAAGAAGGTAAAATGACGTGTTGTTGTGCTTGCTAAGCTATTTAGTGGACTTGATAGCTGTGAAACTTGTTCAAAATCACCATTAATGCTGTAGTAATATGTAATTGCTAATTACCTTCTGTATCTGGCAATGCAGGTTTTCCTGTGGAATGCTGACAATGTGAAACAAAAATCAATGCTAGAGGAGCATTCTCTGCTCATAACTGATGTGCGCTTCAGCCCAAGCACTCCGCGCCTTGCCACCTCTTCATTTGACAAAACTGTGAGGGTTTGGGATGCCGCTAACGTAAGTGTTATTATCAGTCCAGGTTTTCCTGCCTTTTTTCCCCCACATGATCATGTCCTTATGTCAGGTGACGTGTGTTTCACCATGCTGCATTGCACAACTGTCAATTAACACATACTAATATATGTCATTGCATTTATTTTCTTTCTTGCTCTAGGTTCTTTCACTCTGCAGTTCATGCTTCACATATGTGATAATTTTCTCTTGATGATCACATTCTGTCATGTAATATGCAGTTATGTTTTTTTTTGCGAGAAATGCAGTTATGGTATATTAATACACCTGCCAGTAACATTCAATGATATGTTGCATTGCTCATTTTTTATTTTGAAATCTAAGGATGCCTTACATTGCCCTTTTCCACTGAAACTATGTGTATTGATTATGGTGTGAAGCCACAAAGAAAGCAGTTAGCAATCCTGTTCATGATTATGAAATGGAGTTAATAGGTGATGTGCATCATGCATGATAATTCTAAACATTTGGTTACATGAGAGATGCCTGCCCTGTAATTGCAGCAAAGTATGTTTGCGTTTTACTGCTTTTCAGTTTTCTATATCTCATAGTTAATTCTGTGGAATTGATTTTTGCAGCATGATTATTCAATTCGTACATTCACTGGGCACTCAGCATCTGTTATGTCACTTGATTTCCACCCAAACAAGGATGACCTCATTTGTTCTTGTGATGGGGACAATGAGATACGATTCTGGAGCATCAAGCATGGAAATGTTGTCCGAATTTTCAAGGTTTCTCAGCTTGACTTAGTTTTTTGCCGACCTGTAATTTTCTTCTTGTTGCTAACACACAAAAGAGTTGTCCACCTGAGTAGCAAGCATTGATAATATATGTATACCGTTGTGAGTAGCATGCTGTAAAATAGTAAGCTATCGCCAGGCATAATCAGCAACTTGTCTCAAATGTGACAATACTATCTCCTGTGTTTTTCTATTTTTTTTCCTTGAACATGTAGAGAGCTGCACGGCCATTGTAGTAAGAGGATTTTTCTGTATGCTATACCTTTTGTAGGGAGGTTCGACCCAGCTGAGATTCCAACCACGTTATGGAGGATATCTTGCAACAGCTTCAGATAATGTAGTCTCTATCCTGGATGTGGAGACAAACTTGCGTGAGGAGATTTGAGGTTCGTAAGTGACTGAGGTGCACTCAAGGACAGTTTGCTTAACTTGAATATGTTTGCAAGTCACACCTTGCTAGCTGTGCGCCCCTACTGATGCAGAGGCTGGAACCTTATTATAGGAACAATCCTTGATCTAAAAATAATCTTGCTAACTGTAGTCAGCATTCATTTATATATTAATCACTATAGTTCCCCTGTTATTGAGAAGAGGTCACTTAAAGCAACCCTGATAATCTGATTTCTTGGAAATTGCAGAGCCACACTCAGGGTGTTGATTCCGTGTGCTGGGATCCCACTGGCGAATATGTGGTGTCTGTCAGTGAAGACATAGTGAAGGTGTGGTCTTTGAACGATGAGAGCTTTGTGAATGAGCTTAACTGCAGTGGGAGAAAGTTCACTTCATGTACTTTCCATCCTACTTATCCATCCTTGCTTATCATTGGCTGTTACCAGGCAAGTTACTTTCCCTTGCATGTCTTTACTCACTGTTGACTGTTCATTCCAAAACTATATTGCATGGACCTATGGTGCCTGTCTTCGAATGGTGGTTTTCAACTTCATACACTGACCTTCAACTATTCAATATCTAGATTTCAACTGCTACTAGTTCCACTTTTAGTAAGGATAGAGAAATGCCGGTCTTCTAAAAGAAGTGATACTGTATGAAGTGTCACAAAAATATCAATCTGTTGTATGTCGCAGCTGTTGTAGGACAACTCTGAACATTTGCTGCCATGAAGTATCTCTGATATATATGAGTGAATAATAGTTTAGCACAATTCCATGACCACTGCAACTGCTATTTTTCTGCACCCTTCATTCATCTCTGAGATATCTTGTGGCCCTGTGCTGAATGCAGTCTCTGGAGCTGTGGGACATGTCAGAGAACCGGAGCGGACCACTGCAGCGAAAGACAGCCTCGTCTCAGCCTTGGCCTCGTCAAGCTCTGGCCTGGTTGCTTCCACAAGCCATGACAAGTATGTCAAGCTGTGGAGATGAGCTTGCCTTGAGTCTTAGCGCGCCCTGGCGTTAACTACGTTGGACGCCCAACCCTTTTGCTTTTGGCACCATCAGCTGCCAGCTGCTCAGCTGTGCATGCTGCTGGTGTGTTGCAGTAGCACTCAGGATGGTGACTACATATATTACTCTACCGCCTGACTGAACATGTGGCCGTGGAAGTAGCATGCAGTAAACCCTGAACAAGTGGTTTAACATTAGCTTTTGTATAGGAAATTAGAACACGGGTTATATTAAGTATCAAATGTCTGTAATGTCTGTCACTATCTGGACATCTGAAATGGCCATGGCTCGAAAGCTTTTGCTGCTGCAAGCCTGCAACTCGGCTTCGGCAAGGGATAATCTGTGCTTGTGTCGTGTGTGATGTAGTGTTGCATCTAAAGCAGATGCTTCAAGTCTAGAAAGATGCAAGATTGGTAGTCCCAACTTACAAGAAAGGAATCATTGCCCGTGATGCCTAATGCAACAAGATTCCCGTATTCAACACGTACTTAGAAAATGTAGAGCTGCAGTTCCGATTCCTCGACGCCAATGCCAGGAAGAACAGCTATAGCTCCGGTCATACAAGTTCTATGGACTTGTTTGCTATGCCTGCGTCGAATCATCTTCGTCTGCAAATTTGTTCGAGGTAAGATCACTACGTAAGTTCTTTGATAGTTCTCTCATATCTCTGGAATTTGGATGTTGCATATATATATATTATTATTACTATACTACCGAAACCTACATCTAGAATCTATCTGTATGCTTTTCCTGCGAAGCGTTTTCCGTTTTCCTGTGGTTTACTACTTGAAATCTGCCTGAGTGTGTTCGTAAGTAGGGTGTTGTATACAATTATTACGGTGTCTTGGAGATGTATGCGTGAGTGTGTTCGTAAGGGTGTACATGTATATACATGAATGAACTTCCCGTGAGCGTGAGCAACCATGTGTTTTTTCTAAAGAAAAAATTCGTAGGATTTGGCAAGCCATCCAACTCATTTCATATGTTTTTTTCCTGCTGCCGAGGCAGACGTATCAATTGTTCGAAAGAGCCCTCTCAGATCGAGTGACAATTGCATAATTTCAAACGAAGAAAAATTATCCTAGCATTAACACAAGAGAACTATAATGTTTCAAAAAGCTTTCGAATATTTCCTTCAAATTATATTCCAAAAAAAAAAAAAACGCAAATGAGGACAACTGCTCCGGTTTTGGGTTGAGGAGGCCGGCCGAGCGCTTGGGTTTAGCTTACACGCATCAAGCTTCCTCTTAATAACTCGCTTCCCCCTCATCTAATCACCCATTCTTCGTCTCGCCGTCTCCACCCCCAAAAACCCTAGACGCCACCCTCTCCCGCCGCCGCTCGCCGCCATCCGCGGCCATGGATCTCCTGCGCTCTCATCTCCACAAGGTCCGGATCCCGGAACCCACGAACCGCATCCACAAGGACGAGTGCTGCGTCTCCTTCGATACCCCGGTAACAACCATGCCCCCATCCCTTCCCGTTCCTCAGCTCCAACTCGATTCGTTAGGGTTAGGGTTTGAGGCGACTTGAATATGTGTGGCTTGCGTGTGCGCAGAGGTCAGGGGGAGGCCTGTATGTGGACATGAGCTCGTTCCTGGGGTTCGGGAGGGAGTACGTGGAGTGGAACTTCGAGAAGACGGGGAACCCCGTGTACCTCCACATCGTGCAGCGCCGGAAGCCGGAGCCCGACGAGGCGGATCGCCCGCTTAAGAAGCCCACCCTCCTCGCTATAGGTATGTGTTCTTCTTAGCTTGATTGAAGCCAACAGTTCAGGCAGTAAATATTTGATGCTCTGCCTAGCTTGAGTGAATTGTGTAGCAGTGTCGCCAACAGTTCATCAGATAGTAAATATTGTTATGTAAATGGGTATGCTGTACTTATGATGATCGCGCGGCACAATGATGCTTTAAATCCTTCTATGTAAATGGGTATGCTGTACTTATGGTGATCGTGCGGCATAATGATGCTTTAAATCCTTTTCATTGTCTGCTATGTAACTGAATTGTGTGTTTAATTTTTACATGATTATTGGTTGAACTATGATAGACAGAAAGGGGTGCATTGCATCTGGATTCATATGAAATGTGTCAATTGTGTAGCAGTGTCGCCATAATACTACAGGAATACTAGTAGAATATATTTTCGTTCTGTGCTTTGTTGTTGAAGCCGTTTTAGTAAGCAAGGTCGGGGTATGGCACTATGCTGTTTACTATTAAAAAAAATGAAGACTGGTGGACTTTTGAATTTAGAGTACTTTTGGCCTTATGGGGGTGGTTCCTAATTTTGTTGCATCATTTATTTATTATTATTAGTATGTGTACACTATAATGTCCTCCATATCTGAATCTGAAATTTCATAATTGAACTGGATGTTCTACAGTGTGTTCCTGTGTTTCCTGGCTTACAAATATTAGGATGTGGATCTAATAAACACTAGCGTTAAATCTACGTATTGAATGACCGTTTCGGTTTGTATTAATGATTTTTTCCCACAAATGATAGGTGTGGAAGGAGGTTTTGGTGATCAAGAACCAGAATATGACGATACTTTTGAAATTGTCATCTTACCTGATTTTATCTCTCTTCCATTTCCGTCAGTTGATTTGCCAGAGAAGGTAGTCTTTACCCTTTATGCAAATAGCAAAAGACCAAAGCTGTATGTACTTTAATTTAGGATGCGTATTTGCAGGTTAGGCTTGCGGTTGATAAAGTTTTACTTGCTGAAAGTGCTGATAGGAAAGAACAATTGGCTGCTTGGGTTGCTGACAAGAAGAACATTAGTGCATATGCTATGGACCTGCAACAGCTAGACAATGGTGTTATTGTGCCTCCTACTGGATGGAAGTGTAGCAAATGCGATAAAACTGAGAACCTCTGGTTGAATTTAACTGATGGTATGATCCTTTGTGGGAGGAAGCTTTGGGATGGGAGCGGTGGGAATAATCATGCCATTGAACACTATGAACAGACTAAATACCCTCTTGCGGTAAAGCTTGGGACAATTACTGCTGATTTGGAAGCAGCAGGTAATTGTACAACTGAACTTTTACAATTTATTTTCTTGTTTTTTTGGTTCGGAAATTCCAGGAAATGAAATTCTGTCTCCATTCTATGTATCAAACCTGTATTGCGATTTTTATTGAAAAAAACACAAAAAAACACTACCCAGTTCTATTTATTTGCTGAAGCATTCATATAGATATAGTTATGAGTCACTGGTTGGTTGTGCTGTTTATCACTTTAAGGTTGGATAATGGGATACAACTAAATGGCTGCTTAGTATTTGCATGTTACTAGTTTCAGTTACAAAGCTTAATGTGTGGAAACAAACACTTAGCCTTTTGTTTTCTTATTATACCAATTACCAATTAGTACAATTTTGAATATCTTCGTGGATCATGTAAAAATAATATTGATAGATTCAACCCAATTATCTTGATTGTTATATTTAAATAGTTTAATAAATGCAGTGTCATAAACTAATGCTCAAAGTTGCCTTCAGGGGCATGGAAACTAAAAAAGAATTTATCTGAAGGAAAGTAGTTTTGCAAACGGTAGAGTCTTACCGCCTGTGACCGGAAGGTCCCGGGTTCGAGTCGCGGTCTCCTCGCATTGCACAGGCGAGGGTAAGGCTTGCCACTGACACCCTTCCCCAGACCCCGCACACAGCGGGCGCTCTCTGCACTGGGTACACCCTTAAAGTAGTTTTGCAAACACTAATCTCTAAAAAACAGCACATGTTTATCTTGCTCTCTTTATTGAACACCTTAATTTATTTCACTAATATATGCAATCGCTGTGGTCGCTTTGGTTGCTTGTTAAAATACCTATTGATGCCATATTTTCTGTGACAGCTCAGATGTTTTCTCATACCCTGAAGATGATAGCGTTGAAGATCCGCTATTAGCTCAGCACTTATCACATTTCGGTATCGATTTTTCTTCACTTCAAAAGGTGAGTTATTATATCAATTTTATGTCATTTATGATTTATCTGTGATAGTTTTCTAGATTAATCGAACTTGATATGGACTAAAAGGCTTATTATAATTTAGCTCTGTTTTATGGAGCCTTTTGTGTGTTGAAAAAATGTAGAAGAATCAGATCTGAATAATAGTAATGACAAATATCTAAAGTACTTTGTGGTTGTAGGATCTAGGCTTTAGATCACATTGAGTATGCATTGTAGGATGCTCGCCAACTTCTTAACTGTTTTCTTGAACCCTTGAAAATTTTGATTATCAGTAGATGCTATTGCTCTAGGAGTTATTGGAAACAGTGAGTAAGATATCATTCAACGTAATATTCGTCAGGCAGATATATGTTACAGCTGGTGTTGCATAATACAGTATTTTTCTTGTTCAACATATACATAGAAGCAATTTTATGCTTGACCACATGGTTTATAAATTTGTTCTTGCAGACTGAGATGACTACTGCTGAGAGAGAACTTGATGCCAACACAAATTATGACTGGAATAGAATACAAGAAAGTGGAAAAGATGCTGAACTTTTGTTTGGACCTGGCTATACAGGTCTTGCGAATCTTGGGAATAGGTAGCATGATTTGACTTCATGAAATACCCTTCTTTTCTGACAATTCCTTGTAACAAATAATTTAGCACTCCTGTTTCTTCCTCTTTTACAGTTGCTATATGGCTTCTATAATGCAAGTCATCTTTTCAACCCATCCTTTCATATCAAGGTTGCTTTTACTTTTCACATTTGTTTTTGATACATTGTTACATTCGTATTTTTTTTCTTTTATTTTACTACTCTTCTTTTTTTCATTTCAGATACTTTGAGAAACAGAGTTTGAAAGCTGCATTTGCAACTGCACCAGCTGATCCAACAGTAGGCCTAAACATGCAAATGTAAGTTTATAGCCTTGCTAAAGTACCGATCTATGCATCTTTGTTGTTGATGTGCGTGTGTGATAAATGTTGATGTTTATTTAGTATATGTTGTCTACATTTTGTTTTTCTAGTTTTTATTGCTGAAGATATGCCTAACAAGACAATACATTAATCTAGTATTTGATCATTTGTTCCTTATGCTGAAAGTGTCATAAAATGGCTATATAATTGCATTACGTGCGCAACAACATTACAAATGAAATGATCACCTCTAAAATCAAATTTCATTGAGCCAACCCTTTTTTCTCTGCCATCACAATGGACAACACAAGCCTTATCACCTGGGCAGGATGCTAGTTAAGAGTCTTGTCACAAGTGTTAAACGATGTTAAAATCAATCATATAGCACTTCACAGGAAAATGTAATTTGTTCCACCTTCCATTCAAGCTATAATTAGCAGTTATATTTTCTATGCACGAACTGATCAAAATTTATTTGCTCTTATGCTTGTTTTTTTATAGGACAAAACTAGGACATGGTTTGCTCTCTGGTAAATATTCTGCACCAGCAAAGGAGGTATAATGGATTTCATTTCATATTGATTTGTTGTTATGGCTTCCAATTGCCAGTCCGTACCCTTTGCTATCCTGGTGTTCTCAGCATGTCACTAATGATGGTTTGGTGGTTCTGTCTTGCGTAGACTTCTTTTGACATGTCTATTGCTCTGCTCAATTGTACAAATGCTATTGCGGGCCTAAACATTTTTTTTATTATTGGCTTTTATCTCTTTCAACTGATAGTGAAACACCATGTACTCTTGCTGCACCTCTAGTTTATTGAGATTACAAGCCCTATCTAGTCATCACATGTGTTCTAATAAGCAAATCTGGTTCTTTGTTTCTGAT
This sequence comes from Miscanthus floridulus, assembly GCF_019320115.1. NCBI lineage: Eukaryota > Viridiplantae > Streptophyta > Magnoliopsida > Poales > Poaceae > Miscanthus > Miscanthus floridulus. The sequence goes on from NC_089585.1 coordinate 11,014,822, forward strand.
TGTTTTTACTATTTTGTGCGTGCAATTTGATAGGGGCAGGAAGGGATACGTCCTCGCATGTTTAAGTCAGTTATTGCCGCTAACCATCCTGAATTTTCTAGTATGAGACAACAGGTAATGTTCTTTTCAACTCATAAGCTACAACAACCGTTTTTGTGCTGATTAAGGATCATTTTTTTTCTATTTTATATCAATAACTACAGTATTTTGTTTGAAATAAGTGTCTTAATCTTATTCGGTCTGAAATGTGTTCATACAGGATGCCCTCGACTTCTTCCTTCACCTTATTGACAGAGTTGAGAAGGCAAACCCTGGGAACCATGAGCAAAATCCTTGTTCCGGTTTCAAGTTCGTTGTTGAAGAGAGGGTCCAATGCCCTTCTGGGAAAGTTTCTTACAACAAACGGTCTGACTATATTCTTTCTTTGAGCATACCACTGCATGAGGCAACTAATAAAGGTAGCTTTTAAAATCTTGACTTCTAATTAAACATAATGTATTTTAGATCCTTGACATTTGTTGGATGTGCAGAGCAGCTAGAAGCTTTTAATGAGAAGAAAGCTGCAATGGACTTGGATGGAAAAGAAGTGTAAGGCATTCAATCATTTATAGTTCATCCAGTACCTAGTGAGTGTCGGCTTATGGATTACTGTGTTTCCATAACAGGTCTAACGAGGATATTGTCAGGCCTAGAGTCCCATTGGAGGCTTGCTTAGCGAGTTTTTCGGGGCCAGAGGAAATCCCGGATTTTTATAGCACTGCATTAAATTCGAAGACTACCGCCACTAAGTATGTACAATTTGAGCTCTTCAATTTTCAAGGATAGCATGACATAAGGTTCTCGTATCGAAGAACAATGCTTTGTTGCTATTTGACCAATGTTCTAGTTTTGTTTCCAATGAATTAATAAATATTTGGATATTATTGATAACCTTATATATCAATGTTCATCAGTGGCTATAGTAAAGCACATTTGTACATGAAAAATCATTGGAGACCAGTTTAACTAGGTCAAAATGCAGTGTAGTTGTGTAATACTTTAGCAACTAAGCATGGCACCTCAGACCAATGAAGGTACCATGAATTAATTTCATGATCTGCACACCTGTGCTTGACTTCCCTGATCAGTCCTAGTATTTGCATTTATTTTAATGCTTGACCTCCCTGAAGGTAGCATAAATTGCGGAAAACCTCCTGACATTAATTGATCCCTTTGTTGATTGAGTTTTCTTGATCAAAGAGCATATTTTATTTCTACACTGGTGGTATGCACTGATGACAACACTTTATTTATTTGTATGGACTACTAGGTGTTTGACATGTTTGTGTTATTTATGTGAATTGATGCTGAAGAACTATGTGATAGCTGCTTGTTATCGTGTTAGCATGAATCGGGTTTTAATTAAAGGAAGAAATGTTTCATGCAGGACTGCTGGTTTCAACACCTTTCCTGATTACCTTGTGTTGCACATGCGCAAATTTGTAATGAAAGCAGGATGGGTGCCAAAGAAACTCGGTAATACCCCCATCGCTGTTTATTTGAGCATAAATGCTGCATGTTGAAATAAAGGTATTCAAATGATCAAATCCATTAGAGACTAAGTAGAGAGCTTCTGGCACAGCACATGTCCAGTGTCCACATGACATTTTTCAGGCTGGTCTTAGCAAGTAATCCATCTTAGCCTTACCTACAACTCAGTTCAACTAGACCTGGTCCTGAATTTGATTAAAAAATCAGCTTGTATCAACAATATCATCTACAAATAATGATATTGGCAATATCTTGCTAGTATTTCAGCTCTGGTTTATCATTTCCTGTTCGTCTGAGAGTAAGCATTAGTACTGATTCCAAGTTGTGCTTACTTACATGACCCACAACTCTAATAATTTTCGTTCTGTCTGGGTATTTTTTTCTTTCAATTTAGGATCACTTGGTCTTGACAGTTTATTTCTTCGCAGATGTTTATATAGATGTGCCAGATATGATTGATATCACACGTATGCGCAGCAAAGGTGTACAGCCTGGGGAAGAGCTGCTACCTGAAGGAGGTCAGACTGTTATTCATTAGTTTTTTTTCCCCTAAATTTTTCTCTTCAGCTTTTGTGACTTTCAATGTACACTTTAGGTTCTGGTGACAACAGTGCCGAGCCTGCTCACCCCGTTGCCAGTGAGGATATTGTGTCCCAACTTGCAAGCATGGGCTTCAACTACCTTCATTGTCAGAAAGCTGCTATTAACACATCAAACACAGGAGTTGAGGAGGCGATGAATTGGCTCCTCTCTCACATGGATGATCCAGGTTGATTTGCCACTGCAGTTTTGTAGTTAATCATGCTTTTCATCATGAAATAATCAACTTGCAACTTCCAAGTCGAAATTTTGAGAGAAGAAACTGTTTTCCATCAAATTATTTTGTGATGCAGATATAAATGACCCAATATCAAAAGATTCACGTGCTTCTGAGCCATCTGTTGATGAAGCAAGCGTTCAAACTCTCGTTTCCTTTGGATTTCAGGAAGATGTTGCCATAACGGCCCTGAAAGCTTCTGTAAGATTCTCTTTTATGATTTGTTGTTCTGAGTAAACTATTTTGATTCTTAACCTTCAGAAAGTTAGCGATTGCTTATCTGTTCTAATTATTGTCTCCTGATTCCAACGTTATCAATCATCCTTGCAATGTTCTTATCTCTTTTCTGGTGGGATTCTTGTTTTGATGCGTATTAGGGCGGTAATATTGAGAAAGCTACCGACTGGATTTTCAGCCACCCCGAAGCATCGAGCTCAGTATCTGCTGATTCTTCCAATAGCAATGCTAATGCTGATGACGCATACATTCCAGATGGAAGTGGCAGTAAGTTTCACTAACCCCTTGTTTTGTTAGCCCGTGTAGTGGCATGTACAGGATACAAGCTGATGGCGTTCGTTTGAGATTTGTTTACCTTAACAATGCTTTCTGACATGTACAGGATACAAGCTGATGGCGTTCGTGAGCCATATGGGCACCTCGACCCACTGCGGTCACTACGTAGCTCATGTCCTCAAAGATGGGAGGTGGACAATCTTCAACGACAGCAAGGTCGCAGCATCTGTTGACCTGCCCAAGGAAATGGGCTACCTCTACTTCTTTCAGAGGATTAGCAACTAGGCACATCACACAGGCAAATACCGTCTTTACTGAATTCATAGTTCATGCACACAGTGAAAAGAATGGTGGGCTGTTAGGATGCTGTCATGCTGATTTTAAAGCGACTGTTTGCTCACATCCTGCCATGCTTGTTACCCACTGATCAACTGGGATATTTGCTTTTTCCTTGAGACAGCGAGTGGCAACTTCTGGTTACATCTGTGCTTCGTTATTGCTGATTTGCATTGGTGGTTGCCTTTTGTCTCTGCCTCGCTCCATACTTTTCTTCTGATAGCTATAGATTGGAAATAGGTGCCTCCACCACTACCTCATTTTCACGGTGGCAACTTCATCGGTTATTTGCTACGCTTTTCTACCTAATGTTGGTTATACACTAATTGCAGGCATTGGACATCGTCAATCAAATGAATTAGGTCCTGTTCGTTGCGTTGAAATTTGGCTTATGCTTGTAAGAGAAATACCGTTCGTTCGCTGAAAAGTACAGTTCAAGCGAACAGGGCCTTAATCACTTAGAAAAATCGAAATCACCGCTAGTCTGCTATCTTACTGTGTTAGTATGTCCATTTTTGAAGGGGCTGTAACATCCTTCACAATAAATAAAAAGGAATTGAGACCTACTTGTAAATCGTCACTCTACTATACTCATGTTTCTTTCTAAGTGTCGCTATTGCATGGCCGCTATGATATCTGTGTAGGTAAAACTTTTTTAAGTTTTACTAAGTTTTATATACATATTAACAACATTTATCTCATTAAATAAGTTTATTATGAAAATAGATTAATAATAATTATGTACCATCAATATTAATGTTTTCTTGTATAATATTTGATTAATTTGACTTTCAGACTTTCCCGAAAGTGATAACGGCAGTTATAAAGGAACGGATATAACAACGCAATCACATGTCATTCCTTCGTACCGACAAAATGGAATTCAATTCGAAATTAGTAATTGCTACTGTGATTTCAAAGCTACTAATCACTAAAAAAAATTTGTTTTCGAGTTGTGATGTCATTCAGATCTCTTCTAGCGGTGCCATGCTAGCATAGTAACACTAGAGTGCCATCAGGGAGTGGACAGTGCCGTCGGCGTCGGGCCGTGGCGCCGCCGGCCGCGCTCCGGTTGCAATCGCAACGCCACCCGTGTGGCCAATGGGTTCTCAACTCGAAACAAATTCGGAAACTTTTCCCTTTTTATTTAATTTTAATTTTTAATTGGAAAACCCGGGCACTTTCTGATCTTCCTGTATGCTCGCTGCCCTAGCAGGGGTGTGAGAATTCGAAACAAACTCGGGCGATTCCCGTCGTATAAATCTACGTCCGGTGGGCGATTAACAGCGTCGGCACACGCAAGATCTAGGACGGCCACGGGGGAGCCCGGCGCGATGGCGCGGTTGCGGCAGTGGGTGCTGGCCAACTTCGCCTCGTCGTGGTTCCTCCTGGCACCGCTGCTGGCGGCGTACGCGCCGCGGCGGCTGTTCCTGACCTACTTCAACGTCTTCCTCCGGCGCCACGCGTGGCGGGTCCTCACTGTCGTCGACCGACCCCTACGTGAACCTCGACATCTCGAAGAAGCCAGGCGTCGCCCCATGGTCCTTGAGGCACCAGCCCGCGGGCACGAGCGACAGCACGTTCGAGGAGGTGAAGGCGTACCTGAGCGCCTCGTGCTCGCAGGACGCCAGCGAGCTCCGCGACAAGGGAGCCAAGGAGGGCGACGGCCTCGTCATCAGCATGCATGACGACCAGGACGTGTCGGACGAGTTCCGGGGCGCCACGTTCATGTGGTCGTCCGTGACGGACGAGGCGTCTAGGGAGGGGCAGCAGAACAGCAGCCGCTGGCGCGAGGTCCAGCGCCTCACGTTCCACAAATGCCACTACCGACTCGTGATCGACGAGTACCTGCCGCACGTTCGCCGGAGAGGCTGCGAGGTCCTCTTCGGCAACCGCCGCCGTAGGCTATACAGCAACAACATGATCTCGCAGTTCTCGTGCTACGACGACGACAACGCGTGGAGCTTCGTCAACTTTGACCACCCGATGACGTTCGAGACGCTGGCCATGGACCCGGCCAAGAAGAATAAGATCATGGATGACCTCGACGCGTTCCAGAACAACTGGGACTTCTACCGGGGCATCGGCAAGCCATGGAAACAGGGGTACCTATGTTAGTTGATCTCCACCAATAGGCCCAACGGTCTATTGGGCCCTTGCCTCTGCGCCCTGATCGGGGGCGCCCAACCCTAATAGGTTGGTGGGCCCCTGTCGTACAACACATATAAAGATAGGTGGAGATCATGGCTCGAGTCACTAGGTTGGTCTGAGCCACCGTGATCCACCAAGAGAAACCTAATCCAATCTACAGTGTGCTGCCAGCGACGGGATGCCCCACCACACCGCCGCTGCCTCTGCAGGGTCACCACCATCGCCACTGGACATCCACGGCGTCGTCACTGGACATCCATGGCATCGCCACCACGACACCTACAACGCCGCAGTACCGGTGTCTACGCTGGAGCTGCCACGACACCGGTGGCCATGTACCAAAAGGGTGACCCATACGAAGGTACACCAACTGTTTTTCCCCATCTAGTAGAGGCTCTACCCCAAATCTGATGCTTACAATGGTATCATAGCCAAAGGACGGTATTGGGTAGAGCATAGAAAAGAAAGAACATGGGTTAAATCCGTTTCGGATTGAAACTCTAACCCTAACTGGGTAAAAGAAACTGAAAAGAGACCGAGGGTGGCGGACGTCACTGACTGCCAGTCACCACCGCCACCGTGCAAGTGGGGAAAGATGCCGCACCGCCGTCTTCTCCAGCGCACGACAAGAAAAGAAATGACCCCGTTCGGATCTGAGAATAAAGAGGGTTACCCTAACCCTAACCCTAATCGGGTGAAACACAAAGAAGAGAAAGGGGAAAGGATCTCAAGAACCCTGACCCTAACCCTAACTGGGTGAAGGGGAAGAACAACTATGAACCCAATTAGTATGAACTAACCCATCCTCATCCCAATTGGAATAAAAACCGTGAAAAGAAATCAAAAGAAAAGGTTCAACCAAACCGCTAACCCTAGCTGGGTGAAAGAAAGAACAAAGGAAGAAGGATTTGGCCTAGAACAGAATCAAAGCCGGACCCTAAACTAGAGAAGAGAAAGGGGAAAGGATCTCAAGAACCCTAGAACAAATCCCCATCTCGATTTTGATTCAAAAGAAGCAGATTCAAAAGAAAAGAAGGGGAAGAGAGAAAGGGGATAATCTTGGAGATCTCGAATCAAACTAAAAGAAAAACCAAATCGGGTTCAACCGAACCCTAACCCTAACTCGAATAAAGAAGGGGTAGAGAGCGATTCGGATGAACTCCAAGAAGAAAGAAATCAAAAGAAAAGCGAAACCCTAACCCAAGATCCCCATTCGGATGAACTCCGAAAAGAAAAGAAATTAAAAGAAGAGAAAACCAAATCGGACGAATCGAATCAGAAAAGAAACCCTAACCCTAGAGCTAAACCCTAATCTCCAACACTGGTTTGGATAAGAGAAAAGCAGATCTAGATCAGAGAAGGGGAAAGGGGGAACGAACCTACCTCGCCATGCGTCGGGATGACCCTTCGCCGGCGCGGGAGAAGAAGACCGAGCCAGGGGAGATGTTTCGTTGGGCTTGGCCAAGGGGGCGCCATGGCCTAGCCGCTCGACGGCAGCGTGCTCACCCGTTGGGGAGCACGCGCGTCGGTGAGGGGGTCGGCGACGGCGCCATGGCTGCCTCGCTCCACCGCTTTCGCTCGCTCTCTGTCGTTGTTGGTTGCGTTGAGGAAGAAAGAACGAGGCGAAGAGAGAGAAGAGGGAGGGGAGAATGAGATAGGGTTTTAGGAGAGCGGCGCTGTTGCCGTTTTTGTTTGGCCGAAGAGCACGTGCAGCCGTCGATCTCCATCGGATGGCTCAGATCGAGCGGGCCAGCGATCGGCCCAGGCGGGGGCGCGCGACCGCGCAGCTTTGGCGGCCCAGGCCCAGGTTGCGGTCTGGGAGCCCCAGCGCGCGTGTCAAGGGAGATGGGCCGGGCCGTTTTGCCGGCTGGGCTGAATGCACAGTAAGAAATGATTCAGTTTTTTGTTTTTTCTTTTTCCAGCAAATATTTATTTCCTGGAAAATAAATAAATGGCTTAAAGAAAATAGAAAAAAGATTTGTCCTGTGGGCAAAATCTATTAAATTGAAAGTTTTTTCGCTGCTAAAGAAATTGTTTATTCTCCAGTTAATTTGTACCAACGTGATATTTAATTGGAGAAAAAGAAAGTTTTTCTGCTGCTAAAGAAATGTTTATTCTCCAGTTATTTTGAATCAACATGATATTTAATTGGAGAAAAATAGATTTTGACTTGATTATAATGTTGTTATTTTCTGACCAACGTTGTTAATAACAATATCGTAATTTTAATGATTTATGCATTAATTCTATTTCTGTCCAACGGTGATATAGAATTAGTGTATAAGAACAGTTGTAAAAGTTAATGATTTATGTATTAATTCTATTTCTACCCAACGGTGATATAGAATTAGTGTATACAAACAGTTGTATGTTTTGGTTTTGACCAACGTTGGAATCAAGACATGCAAATAGTGTTATTTTTATGTTAAGAAAATGTTTGTCCTGGTTTTCATCTTGTCTAAGGTGAACTGGGTAGTCATCTTACCATGTTCCACTGAGTCTGTGGCACCGGTGAGAGAGACAAACGAGACTGATGCCGTTTGGGCAACTAAAGAGAGGGATTTTGAATCCCAAAAGATGTCCTATAACTTTGAGCATAGGAAGTGGGTCACTGCCAACAATAAATTTTTGGCTGTGATAAAGAAAACGATTGAGCCTGCAATTGTGGGCTCAATTTCAGAGTGTGACACGGTCACCGAGTACCTCGATAAAATAAAGAGTCAGTTCACTGGCTCTTCAAAGACATATGCTACCCAGCTGATAAAGCAGCTGGTGACAGAATGTTACTCTGATAATAATGGCATAAGAGAGCTCACGATGCATCATCGAAATTATGACACTGTTATTTAGGCCATATTTCGAGAGGGAGAATAGAAAAACTAGTTAAGAATAATATTCTTCCTCCATTAGAGCTCTCAGAATGCATAAAAGGAAATTATGTAAAGAAAGATGATAAACTAAGCGCAGGAATTCTATAGATTATTCACACAGACATCTGTGGTCAGCTTCTTGTAAAGAATGTAGATGGTTATGATTCGTTCATAACATTCACAAATGATTACTCTCATTATGGCTACATTTATCCAATCAAAGAAAGAACAGAGTGTATACAAACAGTTGTATGTTTTGGTTTTGACCAACGTTGGAATCAAGGCATGCAAATGGTGTTATTTTTATGTTAAGAAAATGTTTGTCCTGGTTTTCATCTTGTCTAAGGTGAACTAGGTAGTCATCTTACCATGTTCCACTGAGTCTATGGCACCGGTGAGGGAGATAAACGAGGCTGATGCCGTTTGGGCAACTAAAGAGAGGGATTTTGAATCCCAAAAGATGTCCTATAACTTTGAGCATAGGAAGTGGGTCACTGCCAACAATAAATTTTTGGCTGTGATAAAGAAAACGATTGAGCCTGCAATTGTGGGCTCAATTTCAGAGTGTGACACGGTCACCGAGTACCTCGATAAAATAAAAAGTCAGTTCACTGGCTCTTCAAAGACATATGCTACCTAGCTGATAAAGCAGCTGGTGACAGAGTGTTACTCTGATAATAATGGCATAAGAGAGCTCACGATGCATCATCGAAATTATGACACTGTTGTTTAGGCCATATTTCGAGGGGGAGAATATAAAGACTAGTTAAGAATAATATTCTTCCTCCATTAGAGCTCTCAGAATGCATAAAAGGAAATTATGTAAAGAAATATGACAAACTAAGCGCAGGAATTCTATAGATTATTCACACAGACATCTGTGGTCAGTTTCTTATAAAGAATGTGGATGGTTATGATTTGTTCATAACATTCACAAACGATTACTCTCATTATGGCTACATTTATTCAATCAAAGAAAGAACAGAAGCAATGGATAAATTTAAGATATTAAAGATTAAGATAGTTAGGTCTGACCATGAGGGAGTACTACGGTCGGCATACCCTAAAAGAATAGCATAGTAGCCTAGTATTCTACACTAGGCAAACCTCAACAGAATAGAGTAGCTAAAAGAATCAATCGTACCCTGATGGATATGGTAGACAATATGATAAGTTACTCCATCTTACAGTTGAGCCTATGGATGGAGGCATTAAAAACCGCCATTCATATTCTCAATAGAGTATTAAGAAAGTCGGTGCCAAAAACACCGTATGAGTTGTGGACAGAAATAGTACCCTCACTAAACCACTTGCGTGTGTGGGGGAGAGCCCTGCTAAGGCTAAAGTATTTAACCCAAACATTGGAAAGTTAGATCCCAAAACAGTAAGTTGCCATTTATTTGGCTACCAGAAAAGTCAAACGTTTTTCGTTTTCTACTGTCCAGAGCGACATACAAAGTTTGTGGAAACGAGACACGCTGCCTTCCTAGAGGATGAATTGATGAGGGGGAGCATGGTAGCTCGAGAAATTGATCTTGAAGTGAAGCTGGTGTATGCGCCAACTCCAATGATTCATGAGCCATTTTTCTCACTACCTACTGTCACTGCACCGATAGTGCTAGATACTATGGTGCCAGCACCTGTTGTTATCCCACCTGTGGCAACAATAAATGACGATGAGGAACATGTTCTTCAGGATTCTATAGAACCTATTGCCACACATAAGGAGGAGCAACAACAGCCTCAAACAGAAGATGTGCCAAATGTGAAGGCCCCTAGAAGATCTCAAAGAGTTAGAAAATCAGCTATTCCTGCTGATTATGAAGTGTACAACACTGAGGAATTTCAAATGAAGGATGATCCCACCTCATTTGAAGAAGCCATGAGAAGTGATCATTCATCAAAGTGGCTTGAGGTCATGGAAGATGAAATGAAATCAATGAATGCCAATAAAGTTTGGGACTTAAAAATAATTCCTAAAGGAGCCAAAACAGTAGGCTGTAAATAGGTCTACAGAACAAAAACTTGACTCTCAAGGAAATATAGAGAGATATAAAGCGTGACTTATGGTAAAAGGCTTTATGCAAAGAGAAGGGATTGATTACAATGAGATCTTTTCTCTAGTCTCATGTAAAGTTTTCTTCAGAATCATAATAGCATTAATGTCACATTACGATTTAGAATTACATCAGTTGAATGTAAAGATGGCATTTCTCAACGGAAACTTGGAGAAAAATATTTACGTGGCACAACCGAAAGGTTTTGTCATGAAAGGAAAAGAACGAATGGGATATCGTCTAAAGAAATCCATTTATGGATTAAAACAAGCTTCAAGACAGTGGTACTTGAAGTTTGATCAGACAATAAAGAATTTTGGGTTTTAAAGAGAATGTAGAGGACAATTGTGTCTATACAAAGTTTAAGAATGGGAAGTTTATCTTCCTTGTCCTGTATGTGGATGATATCTTACTTGCTAGTAGTGATGTCAGTCTACTACAAGAGACAAAGAAGTTTTATCCTCAAAACTTGATATGAAAGATCTTGGTGAAGTCTCGTTCGTTCTAGGGGTCGAGATTCACCGAGATAGAAGAAAAGAGGTATTAGGACTGTCACAAAAGGCATATATAGAAAGAATCTTAAAGAATTTCAGTATGCATAAATGTAGTCCCTCACCTGCTCCTATAGTCAAGGGCGATAGATATGGGGATTTTCAATACCACAGGAACCAATATGAGCTCAATCAAATGAAAGTAATTCTATATGCTTCAGCTATCGGAAGCTTACAATATGCTTAAGTATGTACACGCCCTGACTTGGCATTTGTTACCGGGTTACTTGGCAGATTCCAGAGCAATTCTAGAACAGAGCAATGAAATTAGTAAAGAAAGTCTTGCATTATTTGCAAGGAACGAAAGGCCACATGATGACGTATAGAAGATCTTATTCACTCCACATTGTGAAAAATTCAGATTCTGATTATGTGAGAGATGATAAAAAATCCACGACGGGATAGTATTCACTCTCGAAAAGGGGAGCTATTTTATGGAAAAGCTCAAATATAAACCGTCACTACATCGTCCACAATGTATGACCGTTTGTAGCGTGATATGAGGCAACGGGACAGGTGAACTGACTAAAGAAGTTCATACCCGTTTTGAAGGTGGTTGACGACATCTATAGACCACTTAAGTTATACTGCGATTATAATCTGGCAGTACAGTATGCTCACAACATAAGTCAAGTGGTGCTGCCAAACACATTGACATAGAGTATTATGTTGTGATAGATAAAGTCCGGGATCAAGTCATAAGTCTTGAGCATATAAGTACAGAAAAGATGCTCGTGGATCCGCTTATAAAAGGCTTACCACCCAACGTGTTCAGAGAACATGGTGTTCAGAGAACATGTAGCTAGCATGGGTTTAAGGAAGACCTAAAATTCCTGAACAAAAGAATGTCCAAAGATAAGTATTTATTTCAGAACAGAATAGTGTGTTGTAGCTGTTAAATCTATCGGCAATGGACCGTGACGATGAGACATGCTCTATGCGGTAATCTGTAATGGAATGAACAAAAATAAATGATATAAAATTGAAAGATGGAATGAGATCAAGGGAGAGAATGTCGGCCTATTGGGCCCTTGCCTCTGCGCCCTGATCGGGGCGTCCAATCTTAATAGGTTGGTGGGCCCCTGTCGCACAGCACATATAAAGATAGGTGTGGATCACAGCTCGAGTCATTAGGTTGGTCTGAGCCACTGTGATACACTAAAAAAACCCTAATCCGATCTACAGTGTGCTGCCAGCGACGAGATGCCCCACCACACCGTCGCTGTCTCTGCAGGGTCACCACCGTCGCCACTGGACATCCACGACGTCGCCACTGGACAACGCCACAGTACGAGTGTCTACGCCAGAGCTGCCACGACACCGGTGACCATGTACCAAAAGGATAACCCATACAAAGGTACACCATATGTTTTTCCCATCTAATAGAGGCTCTACCCCGAATCTATGGTCTAGAGGTCAACAGTGATGCTTACAACCTGCTCTACGGCCCGCCGGGCACGCGGCCATCGCCAACCACCTCAACTACGACATCTACAACGTGGAGCTCACCATCGTGAACAACAACGACAACCTCCGCAAGCTCCTCATCCAGACAACCAGCATGTCCGTCATCGTCATCGAGGACATCGACTGCTCCCTGGACCTGACGGGCGACCGGAGGTCCAAGAAGAAGAATCGATCGTACCGCAGGAACGAGGATGACAGCAAGGTGACGCTATCCGGCCTGCTCAACTTCATCGACGGGCTGTGGTCGGCTTGCGGCGGCGAGCGGATCGTCGTTTTCACGACCAACCACGTGGACAGGCTCGACCCGGCGCTCATCCGGCGGGGCCGGATGGACATGCACATCGAGATGTCCTACTGCGGCTTCGACGCGTTCAGGACCCTGGCCAAGAACTACCTCGGCATCGACGCGCACCCGCTGTTCGACGCCGTCGAGGAGCTGTTGAAGGAGGTGGACATCACGCCGGCCGACGTCGCCGAGTGCCTCATCACAGCCAAGAACGCCGGCTCCGAGGAGGATGCCAGTCTTGAGTACCTGATCGAGGAGCTGAAGAGGAAAAAGGAAGAGGCCAAGGCTTCGGCGGAGGCAAACTCGGCCAAAACGGACAATGACCGTGCAAGAAGATGATGAGCAAAAGTCAGAAGATTCAGGAGAAGAGGATGAAAAATTCGGAGTCCTCGGAAGAATCGGACGACGAGTAGTCATCCGTTAAAAATTATAAGTCATTTTGATTTTTTGTTTATCTATTTTGCTATATGTCTAGACATATTATTTATTTAGATGCATAATAAAATGGATGTATCAAAAAAAAATAAAGTGACTTATAATTTGAAACGGATGGAGTACATACATATACACCAACAAACATTTGACTAATTTTTTTTCATGAGAAGTACTCCTAGATAGCTCAGTCCTGACTGATGGTGTGTTTATACGGAGTTGAACTTTAGATAGTGTCTTTAAACAATTGGTTATTGTTTTTCGAGCAACGCACTTTTGTTTGTTTCATTCGTCACCAGTCCAGGTAGCTTCATCGCGATCTGGTTACAGACCCCGGGAGGGGATCAAGCATTCAAGCCACACACAACCATGACTGGTGCGAGACAGTTCATGCAAACAGTTACTGGAGCTTTACTCACCGTGATCCATCTGGACATCTAGTGCCTTCTCTTTGTAAGGAGAGAACTTTGCTCACCACTTGTTTTGTAGAGATTTATAAGGGTGCCTTTGGCACCATGAAACATTTCGGATTTCTTTGCAAAATTATCAGAATCAGTGCTAGACAAACATGAAATGTTTCGGATTCTCAAAGAGAAACGATCAGAATTGATTCTTATTTTTGTACTGCAAAAGAGAAATAGTCTGACCTTAGTTTCACCCGATTCAAAGAATCCATAAAGATTCCATAAAGATCTGAATCTGAACGTTCTAGATTATGTACGTAACAAAAGTTATGTATCTAGAAAAAAACTAAAATGACTTACAAAGATAGTATACAAAAAGGAGCAACGTAAAAAAAAGCAACAACAAACAACTGTTCTCTCTGTTTTAAATTATAAATTGTTTTGTCTAAATCAAAACTTTCTAACTTCAACCAAGTTTATAGAAAAATATTTAACATCTACTATGTCAACTAAATATAATATCAAAATATATTATATGGGGGTGTATAATGAATCTTGTTTGATGTTGTAGATCTTTGTGGATTTTTCTATGATTTTGTTCAAAGAAATAAGAGTTTAGAACAAAGCTAAAACGACCTACAATTTTGAACGGATAGAGCAATGACATACCATGTAAGTTAGTCGCCTCACATATTTCATGATCTTGGGTTGAAGCTTTTAGAACTACTTCATATCTTCCTCCAACCAAACTATTCGCGTTTATAATTTTCGTAAAGTAACTGTATTTAAACTTCGGACAACGATATTCTTTTCAATATACATGGACTAAAATTCAGAAAACTTGGTTGCGCGAGGCGGCGCGGCACAATTCAGTGGAGTTGTGTGGGCCAGCAAAAGGCAGCTCTGCTGTTATTGGACCCGGTGGGCCAAAAAGCAAAACAAGACGTGAGGCCCACTAAAAGCCGCGCACTCCAGGCCCACGATGCCGCCCATGGGCCAGGCCGCATGACCGCGCACAACCCCAGCCCCCATCGCTAGCCGATCAATTTTGATCTGACGCTGACGCTGACGGCGTCGCCGCCGCGCTGCTGGCCTGGTGCTGCGCGCGGTGCTGCGGCTGGACCCTGGTCCTCCCTGGCCCGGCCATCCGTTGTCGTCTCAGCTGCTGCGCGACACGGGGGCGCGCGCACATGCCCTCCGCTCCGCTCCGCAAGCGCCCCATCGCGTCGTGGTCGTGAGAGCCCTGCTCTGCTGGCTGCTTGGTCGACTGCTCGTCTCGTCGTTCTGCCGCGGAGACGCCCACACGGCGTGGTTCGGTCGGGCTCGGGCTGTGGGCTGTCCCGTCCCGTCCCGTGTCCCGTCGTCCGCGCGGAGCAGGGCAGGGCAAGCCGCCTGTCCGCCTCGCTCCCGTGCCGATGCGCGTCAATACGTGTCGATCGCACGCCGCCGCTGTCTCTGTCTGGACATGCGCCCGGCCGATCCCGCTTGCCTTTGGCTTTCGCCAGCCCGGCCCGGCCCACCCCAACAAATGTTTCAAAAAAAAATGTTTCTCCGAGGAAAACGTGTTCTCTGGGGCTGTTTGGTTCCTTCCCCACCTCCTAAAATTTCTGTCACATCGAATGTTTGGACACATGCATGAAGTATTAAATATAGACTAATTACGAAACTAATTGCATAACTTGCGACTAATTTGCGAGACGAATCTTTTAAGCCTAATTAGTCCATGATTTGACAATGTGGTGCTACAGTAAACATGTGCTAATGATAGATTAATTAGGCTTAAAAAAATCGCCTCGGAAATTAGCCTCCATCTATGTAATTAGTTTTATAATTAATTTATATTTAATACTCCTTATTAGCCTCTAAACATTCGATGTGACATAAATTTTAGGAGCGCCTAAAGAACCAAACACCCCCTCTGTCTAGTAGTACTACACTAGACGAGAGGGGGGCGCGGGCGGCCGGGGAAGGACCGGTACGCGCTTTCCGGCAGCGTTAACGAGCACCGGACCGGGGCTGGAGAGTCGGCGCAGCCACGCACGTGGTGGTGGTCGCCGCCCTCCCTCCCCGTTCATCAAGGCGGCAGACTAAAGGCTGCTCTGCTGTGCTGCCTACCTTACCCAGTAGAGCGCTCGGACCAGCAGGTCGGCACCGTTTGTAATTCGCAGTAGCAGTGGCAGTGTAGGCAAGGCAGCACGTGCTGGAATTCGGAGTCGTCACGCCGGCTATACGTGGATCAATGCCGATCGTCAACCAGCCAGCCAGCAGCGGCGCGTTAGGTCGGAGCCGCGGCGGTGCATATATTGCTCTCGGCACCGGTCCCTTCAATGCCTACATGATCCATCCTTCCCGCCCGGAAAAATAGTGAGCGTGCACGCGCGCATGCTAGGCGCGGGCGCCAACGGCCAAGAAACAAACACGTGCGCGGCGCGCTGCCCGGCCCGCTGACCCATGGATGCATGCAGCTGGAAGCCTGAAACGTGGTGAACGCGACTCCGCGAGGATGCAGCGATGAATGGTGATAGCTACCGCTTTGACTTCGGACTTGGGAACAGATGGATATGTTTCGCCGTCACGTTCTCCGTCGTCGTGGGCGTGGGACGGCTGGTGTTCACGTCGTAGTCGGCCAGGCCCAGGCCCCGGCGTGGTGTTGTGTTCGTGGCAGGACCAGGCAGGCCACACCCACCAGGGAGGGAGAGGAGATGACCCCGGTG
Source organism: Miscanthus floridulus (assembly GCF_019320115.1). Taxonomy (NCBI): domain Eukaryota; kingdom Viridiplantae; phylum Streptophyta; class Magnoliopsida; order Poales; family Poaceae; genus Miscanthus; species Miscanthus floridulus. The sequence goes on from NC_089585.1 coordinate 11,030,950, forward strand.
CGGGTTGGGGCTTGGATCCCTTTTCAGGCAAGCGAGTCCCCGCCGCTGCAAGCACCGGGGCAGTTTCAGGCGCTCCTCAGCTTTTGACATGGCACGCACACTGCACACTGCACACTGCCATGGGGCAGGCAGCAGCAGAAGCCAATCAGCTAGACAACTCGATCTCCACACCTTTGCGATCGATCCGCGGGCTGCTGTCACCCACCGTGTCCATTGGCACGAGGGACGGACAGGGACAGAGGACCCCTTTGGGACGCCGCAGGAACTTGGGACCAGGACAATTTCTCATGTATGTACATATATGGTGCCTGGTTACACTACGTGGACGCTGGATCCGTTGTTGTACTCCTATGTGCGTGCGACGTGCGAGCGACATGGAGTATACAAGTTGTGGGATCAGGCACCATGCACTATTAGTCTATTATACACGTACCAGCTAACCAGCAGCTACCAGTGGAGACGTACTAGAGCAGTGTTGAGGTCGCTGGTTAACTGAATCCCTGGGCATCATCACTCATCACTTCATCAGCACGCATGTGCTCAGTCCATGGGAGCAGCGCGGGGCTACGTGTACCGTGCTGGGATCATGGCTTTTGTGCAGCGGACTAGCGGACTGTAGGTCTCCGGCCGGTTGCATCAGCGGTTGAGCGTTGAGGACGTAGTTATAGGTTCCTGAAACTAAGGCGCGCCTAGATTGTGGTTGTGGACCTGCCTACGCTTGCCGAGATGTGAAAGCAACAGACTCATCAACGCAGCTAAATCTGTTCACACTAACAAACAGCAATTAAAGGGCGATGCCCAGCAGGTTTAATACATGGATGGTGACGCCTCCAATCCACTTTTTTCTTTTTATTTTCCTGCTTGTTTATGAACAATCATCTTGCATTTTATTTAGGGCTCGTTCGTTTTGGCGGATTCCTGTCCAGGATTCATTCCACCTCATCAAAGGCTACGTAAATAAGCCTAGTATTCCTTGTGGAATCCTTCCAGGTAAGCCTGGGCATTCGGTTCTCGATTCGGTTTCGATCGGTTCCTCGGTTTTTAAATAAATTCGGTTCTTAGAAAATAGGAACCGATCGGTTCTAAAAAAATTCTCGGAACTGATAATTTTGATTTTCGGTTATTTCGGTTCGGTTCCGGTTCTAACCAAACTAACCGAATTTTCTGAGAAGACCTCCAGACAACAATAAATATACGTGTTGTAAGGCAAATTTATGTAACACTACATTAATTTTTAATAATAATAATTTATAAGAAAACAATAGCAATATAGTAACACAAATATATAGCAGGTCAAATATAAAACACCCCACATAAACCAAACATAATATTACAAAATACAAGTAAGTGAAGTATAATTCATGTAATTCGGTTTTTCGGTTAATTCAGTTACCCGCTTCGGTTATTTTGGTTCCTCAATATCAGGAACCGAATAAGGAACCGAATTTTTTCGTTCCGGTTATTTTGGTTTAGTTTTTGGTTCTTGGTTAATTTTGCCATGGGCTACTTCCAGGGCATCATTCCCAAACAAATGAACGATGCCTTATTGGAAATAGTCCCAGACGTTGCATGCATGGCGTTTTTGTTTTTCTAGTGACAGCGAGTAGTTATTATCCACTAGATCGATCGTACATATTCCGCGCCTCAACTTTCTTGCCATTTCTGTTAGTCAGGCACATGTGCATAACTCTCTCCGATCCAAGCTGGCCTAGTAGGAAATCTGCACTTTGTTCCTCTTTGAACCTTTATTTTGAAGAAGCTCTTAGGTTCACTTCAGCACTCTTTTTTTAATTTTGAGGACGGTGTCCGTTTCTATCGTATAGCAAACAATAATAATAATAATAAAACTAATAGTATAGCCCTGGAAGGTTATAATCAGAGGCGGGGGGGGGGGGGGGGGGGGGGGGGGGGGGGGGGGGGGGGGAGACGAGCACTAACTAGTACTCCAATTGATGCCATAAAAATGGTTCACATAATTAAATGTTATCCTCATAAATGGTTCAATTGATGCCATCCTACAAAATGCGATCCTCCAAGAGGCAGCTGCACGCTTGTCAACATGATGGAATAGTCGATTATTGTTGTTACGCTGAAAGAGGACTAATCTATTTTAATTAAAAATATTGTTTTAGGAGTAGAGAGATCACTTGGTTTCGTTAAGTATGGCTTGCTGGTGTTAGGCAAGCGATAAGTGGTCAAGTGGAGGCACAATGCTAAGGAAGTAAGGATAGTAGGGGCAAGTTCAATCAAGAGGGAGGGAATCCAGGGTAAAGTAAAATACGCCTTTTATGAGCATGTGCATTCATTTGATACACAATTAGATCTATGTCGGAGAATATCTATCGATGTCATACTCTTCATGAATCTCAAATCATATCCAACGACGGATCACATGAGAGCACATATTCTTGAGGGCAAAATTTCCTTTAGAGGTAGGAAACAAAGTTTGGTACGTAGAGTGTTGGATCTTGATCAACAACCATGGACAAGTGGCCATTAGACCTATAATGCTTGAGTGACGTCTAAATAGTGTCTTTTTTGTTTAGAGCTTTACTCGTCGTGCTCCTTTTCAAACAACACCACATGGTAAAAACAATCAAGTGGAAGAAAATGAATAGAGAGAATGGAAAAAAGACGTGCAGGAGTAGGGGGAAGGGCAATGGTGGCGATATACAATAGGAGGAAACGGAAGTGCGCGCAACGGGGGTGATAATAGGATTGCATTATACGTGGATAGGTGGGGTGTAGTATTTTCCCTTTTGAAAAACAACCAAGAAAATATTTACTGGGCATATAACATAGAAGAAAACGTACTTCCACTGTCGCAAAATAAATGTAATTCTAGGATTTTTTTTGGATAAATTAGTGTTAGGGGAAAAATGGCGCATGTGCTCGTACAAAAGGTGTCATGACGTATAATAACTGTACTTTGAAAACTGGAAATAGCTAAACCTACTAGTTATAGGTGGGCCAAGAGCCAGAATTGCACTAACCGTGAAATAAATCTTGAACCTTAGAACTACACTTAGAGTAGAATATTCGATCTGAAATACCTTATCTAGACCGTTCCTTTTTTATATGTAGATCATATTCCTTATGCTGATTTTCAGATCATGCCATATGAAACCACTGATAGGCCGAGACTCTAAATTTTATTGCTTTGTAGAAAAAAAGGGTCTACTATCACCAAGTCCTTCGTTCGTAGTGCCTGGTCACTAACTAGTTTGAGCAGGTGAAAAAAAAAACTGCAGAAGAAAAAATAACAGCAAGGAACAGAGGGGGGAAAACAGACAGAAGATAGGCGAGACAAATAATTCACTCTAGCTAGAGTCTCGTCTTCAACTTGATAAAGGCCCTGTCCGGCTTGCCGAAACTTAGCTGAATTGGCTGAAAAATACTATTTTAGCTGAATTGTTGTGAGAGAAAAATACTGTTCTATTTGAAAAAATAAGCTGAATAGCGTGAATTATAAGGTAAGCGCCGAACGGGGACAAACGCTCAGCTGGGAGCTGTGCAGAACTGTTGCATCTGCTCTTTTCCTTAAAGCTCACTACTATCAGTACCAGAGAGAGCAGCGCACGCAGTGCAAGTGTGACCGCCGACTTTTCTCCCCTGCTTTCCCGCCATGCGGCATGTTCGATGTTCCAACGTACCACCACCAGCAGCAGCCGCAGGCCAGCAGATCGACGATGCCGCTCGCTCGCTAACCACTTCCACTGTTGGCTCTGTTCACATCTGAATCCGGACACGAGCAAAGCAAAGCTCGATCCGATCTGCATGCCTGGACTGGACGACAGCCGTTCCCAGCCAGCCAGACAGGCACTCAGGCAGCCGCCAAGCCTGTCAGTCCGCGCCGCGGCGCCGGTCGGCGCAGGACGAGGCGGCTACAGTGCGCTGGCGCGCGACCGATCCATGCGCGCCGCGGTGAAAAAGTGGCAAAGCTCCCACGTTGTTTGGCTCTCGTTTCTTGCGGGCCGGGCTTGCGGCGGCTGCCCCTACCTGGTTAGCCGCCGCGGATCATTTCAGGGATGGGGACGGACGGAGGGTGGCGAGCACTTGATCCCGTGGCCCCCTCTGATCCGTTCGAGCTCGAGCTGGCCCTGAGCACCATGAAATGGAGCGCGTACAGCTGCTGCAGGGCGGCGAGCCAGCCAGCACTGCTGTTCCCTAGGCGAACGTGATCAAATCTCTCTCTCATCATGGAGAATCTCACAAGGCTGGACCAGGCTGGATCTAATAATGTAGAGTATGTATGTATAATTCAGCATTCAGTACTTTAAAAAAAACAGCATTCAGTCATTCATGCATAGCAGTAAACTCTTCTGATTGTCATCTGGAAGGAAATGATTGGTGGTCGGCGCCAACTTGTGAATGCGGCGCGGTCGTGGTCGTGGTCGTGGTCGTGGTCGTCATGCCATGCGGCGCGACGCGACGCGCGCGGCCGGGGGCTGCTCTTTCGTCTTGGTTGCCGCCGAACGGAGCCAAGGTCAAAGCGGCCAAACCGGAGGAGTTATGGGCCGGCCAGTAATTCGCTGCGCGGCCATCAATAACTGAAGCGCGCTCGCAGGCAGCAAAAGCATCCCGTCGTCCAGCGAGCCCCTGACTTTTCAAAAGAAGCAACGGGAGGGCATCTATGGAGCCCTTCCTCCCCTCCTCCTCGGCAGTCGGCATATGGCATAAATGTGGGTCGTCGTCGTCGCGCCCTCGCCTTGATTACCCAGTTCAGAGCTTCAGAATCCCACCTAGCTGGACCCCTGAAAGGCTGAAACCTTGTTGATATATACCGATTGCTCCCTCTATTCATCGGTCAGCTGGCATGGTTGCGCGCGCTCCCCGCCATTGCTGCCTGCTCTGTTCTGCTCGCCCGCCAGTTGCACGCCTGGCAGCAGCGGGCAGAAAGGTTAAATGAAACGAAATGAATCCACCACGGCACCAGCACCACCAGGCTGCCCGGCTGCGCACTGCCTGCCGTGGCGCAGCGGCGCGCCCGCCCGCGGCGCTGGGAGAACCCCTGTACCGTACAAGTGGCGCCGCGCCCCCGCGCCGCGACAGCCACGGCCCACGAAGGTGACGGCACGGCACGGTGCCGGGTGCCCCTTGCCAGGCATCCCGTTATTAGGCCGCCCGCTAGATATTAGCGGCAGCGGCAGCGGCTGCGCACGCGACGCGCAGGCCGAACCGGCCGGACGGACGGCGTCGCTTTCCTTCATGTTGCGCGGTGTCGGAGGTGAAAGCCACCCACCCGGCCACGCGCGCGCACGCTCGCTTCATTCGGTTCCTAGGTCGTCGGTCAGGCTCAGGCAGGCAGGCATCCGGATAACTACCAGACGGAGATCAGATCGGACGAGACCGAGACCTTTCCCCAGGCCTTTTCGCGGCGTAATTGCGGTGGTTTTGACGGGCAGAACCGATCCGATCGATCGGCAGCTGGGTGGCTCGTCCCGTTCCACACGTCCTGCCGCCGAGTGCCGAACCGGGCGGGCCCTCCGGTGTCCGTCCGATGCTCCTCCCGGCCTCCCGTAACGAACGAACCCACCCCTGCCTGCCCCCGCCCGTACTTTTCGCTTGGGGTGTCCTCGGCGCGCGCGCGCGGCGCCACCACCACCCATCACGATGGCGCGGGGCCGGTAAGAGGGCAGGCACGACGGATCTGGTGCATTATTGTGCCGCGCCTGTCCCCCCACCCGGGCCTCATCGCGTCGCAACGGGCAGCGGGGGAGTGGCGCCTGCGGCCCCACCGTGCCGGGGAGGGGGCTCCGGCGAGCGACGACAGCCGGGGCGCTGCTGCGTTAGGTTGGGCTGGGCTGGCCCGGCAGGCGCCAGACAGGGGGGGAGTGGCCGCCGCCAACACCCATCCAGCCTGTTCGCTCGATCGTATTTGATTTATAAGCATAGCTTATCAGTATTTTTTCTCTCACACCAAACCAGTTAACGGTACTTTTAGTCATGGCTTATAAGCCAAACCAGTCCAAACGAACCGGAGTCGCAGGTCGTACACCGTCCCACGATCAATCGCCCTATAGCTAGTCCATGCCAGGGCCTCAAGTTCAGGCGCCTCGCAGTCGCAGGTCGTTCGTGAATCCAATCCTAACGATTTTTTATTTTTCCCGCACAATCCTTCCACTCCACGGGATGAAGAGGATTGGGTTCATCAGTGATCAGTCAGTCAGAGTGGCAACAATGCAAGCTGCTACGCATAGAACAAGCTTGATCGGTGACGACGAATTTAATCGCCGGTCGGTCCCGGCCGGAGAGCACGATCGAACTGTTCACTGATCCGTGCAAACAATACTCCTCCGTAGCTGGTTGCTTACTTGCTGCCTCTGTCATCTGAGTATCTGACCCTGCAAAGGCTCTACACCACCACCTGTGCTGTGTTGAATGGCTACTCGTCTGTGGTCTGCAGCTGAGTGCTGACAGCGAGGAGGAATGGAGAGAACGAGGGGAGGCCAGGTTTAGTTTCAAAAGTTTTTCCAGAAAGTGCTACAGTAGTCATCGTATCAAATCTTATGATACATGTATGGAGCATTAAATGTAGACATAAAAAAAACCAATTGCACAGTTTGATTAGAAATCGCGAGACGAACGTTTTGAGCCTAATTAGTCCATAATTAAATACTAATTGCCAAATAAAAACGAAAGTGCTACAGTAGTCAAATTGTCAAATTTCACCCAAACTAATAACAGCCGAATTCTGTAACGCGTCCGTCCAGCCCTCCAGGTGATGATGAAGAATTAATTGCTCTCCATTTACTCGCCCGGTCGCCCCGTACTGTAACTTGGCTCATTCACCCGGCTGTTCTATTCACTGACGACTCTCGCTCATCTTGTTTTGAAGGATTCCACCCTTGGATTTATCGCTCGTCGCATACAGTAATGATGGGTATCTCCACCTTAGGACACAGCTCATCTATAACCCCTTATTGTGCTCGCTCTAAGAATGCAGGTTGGGTGAGGGTGCTAAATCATCTCCAAGGGCATGAAATACAAGTCCATTATGTAAACAAGCACCCCACGTACGTCTAGCTCCCTACACTATTCTCGGTACACGGTACATAGGTGTTAGATGTGTAGTCCATTTCAAGAAAACTTGTATATAATCGTTTGATACCGAGGTGTTAAATGACTACTCCCTCCGTCTAAAAAAAAATAGAGTCACTATAGGAATCATGCTGGTCAAACTTTCTCAACTTTAACTAGGTTTGTAGAAAATACGTGCAATATTTATATCTCCAAATAAGTTTATTATGAAAGCATATTCCACGATTTACCTAATGATACTAATTATGTACCATGAATATTAATATTTTATTAAATATATTTGATCAAAGTTAAAAATTGCTGACTTTTTGGGAAGCGAGAATAACCCTTTTTTTTGGATGGAGTAGATATGAATTGGCCACGGGACACCGAAAATAACCTCTCTTAGCTGGCGGACACCGAAAATAATCAGATTTGCTAAAAGACACTCTATTTTTTTGTAAAATTTGCTGGCGGACACTGCGCCTATTAAAATATTTATTTCTGACTTTAGAGAAGGGAGAAGAGCGGCGAAATGTAATTTTTGCCCCAGCCTTCTTCTTCTTCCCTCTCCCTTTTCTTCTCTCCCCTGCACAGGTAGCACGCCAGCAGCCGCTCCAGTTCCTCTGGCCTTGGTGGCGCATCGGGCAGGAGCATCCCGCAACGGCTGCTCGCCGGTTCTTGGCTAGGGCAGTGCTTCAGCGAGCGAGGCGCGCGGGCGGAGGCAAGGTGGCGTGCGGACGCGTGGGCGGAGGCATGGCCATGGCGGACGGCGGAGGCCAGGGCGGCGCACGAACGCGCGGGCGGAGGCACGAGCATGGCAAACGGCGGAGGCCAAGGCGGCGCGCGGACGCACGGGCGCGACCTTGCCGGTGGCGCGGCCATGGCGTACGACCGACCTTGCTAGCACGGGGCGCTGCCCAGGTCACCGCCGGCAACCAGCCCCCTACTGGCTTGCTTGACCGGCCAGTGAACGACCAGAGGTTGAAGAAGACAAGAGCAGTTTAGATATTTCCCCCCACCTTCTCTCTCCTCTAAACTAAAAAATGAATATAATAATCGGTGCGGTGTCTTCCGGCAAAGAACCACGAATTTGTAAATGTCTGCCAGCAAATTTTGACTTTGACAATGTTCACTGGCCAATTACGTTTTTCTCTAGTGTCCCACAACCGATTTTCCCTTAATATAAATATACAAAATAAATGTTTGTTTAAACTTTCTATCCTTGTTGATATGGTCATAATAATGTATTACTTGTGCCATTAATACACCTGGTGGTTATGGTAAAATATTACGGATCTTGTCACGGGTGGATATTTACTCTACCAACACATCACTAATCTGTTACCATTTTTGCTTTACATACATGTAAAAGGGTGGGTGGGTGTATGTGAAATGGAGATGCTAGCACCCGGACGTTCGGCGTCATGACGTGTCCGTACGCAGCTCCCACCAGCCAACTGTTGAACGATTCCACCAACCGTGGCTGGCATCGCGGCCCGCCAATGGAGTCCGATCTCAGGCTGCTCGTAGTTACAGAACAATGAAGCGGTGTCCCTGCCCTGCCCGCGTAACAGAGAAGGGGAGAGCGCGCGCTTGCGTCCACGCCGCCATCCCATGGCGCTCCCCCTCCGTAGTCTGAGAAGGATGCAAAGCAGCAAAAGGTGAGGAGGAGACAACGAAACGAGGCAACAGAAGACGAGGAGAGAGATGCAACACCCAATCTACTTTTAAAACATCTATATGCAACACTTGCGACATACGTATGAAGACAAATAAAACATTTAAAACACGTATCGAAAACACTTGCAAGAACACCTGAAATAAACTAGAAACCATTTCAAATATATGCAACATCTAGATAAAACACTTGCAATATATGTGTGAAACATATACAAAATCCACATAAAACACTCTTGCAACATATATATACAACCATTGCAACATACATATGAAATACTTGCAACATACCTTTGAAACATCTGTGTAACACCCCGGTGTTATGCCAGCATTTAGGCACTGCAATCATGCATATTATGCATCATCAAGCATCCTAATCATACATACCTAATCATGTAAATAATAACTGAAACCCTGCTTCGAAACATACGAAACATGCTTGTGAAACGTAAATGTTGCATACACTTGTTTAGGGTTGTTTTTGCCCTAATTATGCTTGCTAGGTTAGTAGAACTTGTTTGGCAATGATTGTAAATCATCTAGAGTTATTTAGCATAATTTTTGGAGCAAAGTTTGTACTTAAATTATTGCCAAATTTTGCTTTAAAAATAATTCTACAAAAATTAGGGTTTTAAGTTAAAATTGACTTTAATTTTATAATTCAAAATCTAGATAGAATTGGACTTTGGTCATAAAAGAAAAGATGTAGAGGATTAAATTCTAAGCAACTTTTATTTTGGGGACATTTTCAAAAGATGTCATTTTCTTGCTCAAAATGATATTTGAAAACTGGTATTTGAAAATTTCTTGAAAATATAATTTGAAAATTTCTTTTCTCCCTTCACGGGCCGTCGCCTCGCTTCTCAGCCCACGGCCGAAGCCGGCCCGGCCTGCATCAGCGCCCGCCTCCCGCGCTGCGCTAGCCTCAGCCCAGCCCAGCGCCGCGTCCGGCCTGCTCCGCGCTATGCCGCGCCCGTTCCCGCTCGTCGTTTCGACCAGCGCCAGAGCACGACCGTCGCGTGGCGGCCATGCGCCGGCGACGCCCGCCGCGCGTCGTAGCCGGTCTGCCTCGCCCTCCACGCGCGTGCCTACACCTGCCGAGCAGCGCTGCGCTCTCCACTCCCTCACTCACTCACTCACTCAGCAGCAGCGACAGCAGCACGCGTGCCCGCCATCGCCACCGCGTGCCGCGCCTTGCCGACCAGCTCGCCCGGCCACCACGGCTTGTCGTTGAACCCTCCACCTCACCTGTAGCACCGCCACCTCGCGCACCACGCTGCCGACCAGCTCGCCACGTGATTCGACCAGAGGTGAGGCCCAATCGCGTGTTTTTCCTCCGCGCTGTCGCTCATCGAAGCTCGGCCGCAGCTCACGCCACCGTGGCTAGCCCTGCTCCGCCTCCCTCTCTTCCTGTTTTCATGCGCACCGTGCTCGCCTCGCAATGGCGGAGCTCGGTTGCGAGTCAATGACACCGCTCCGGCCACCCTTGCGCCGGAACGAGCCCATGCCGCCGCTCTGCAGCGCCGCCACGCGCCATGACCGCCGGCCACCTTGCTCTGGTGGTCCTCTGGCCTTGCAAGTTATACCAATGGGTGCGCGTCGCTATGTGGAGTCCGACGGTGCCAACCACGTCGTCGGCAACCTCACCGCCGGTGAGATCCGGCCGGTCAAGGCCATCCCCTGCCTTCGGGTGACTAGCTAGTGGGGCCGGTTGAACCGCTGGGTCCCGCCTGTCTGTCTATCTGGAGCGGGTTTTAGGTGAAGAACCGGGTGGATCTAGCAGATTTGAGCATGAAATTTAAAAGGATTTCAGAAATGATTTTTCATATTTCTATTTAAATGAATTGGAAAATGTTTGTATACTCAAATTTGCTCCAAATCTATTGAAACAAATTTTGCTAGGTTCCTTATCACCAGATCTACATGATAAAAATATTGCATGACATTTTTGAGATACTTTTCTGTAGAGCTTTATTTAATCCTTGATATTGCTGATAACTTGAAAAATATGTAGAAAAACCTATAGGCTTTAGAAAAATATGATTCCACATTTGTTAATATTCTTATGTAATATACTTCCTAGGAAAAATATGTGTCATGCATGTGCTATAGAAAAAGTATGAGGTGTAGTTCAAGTGCCTTTAATGGCTGATTTTTGTTATTTTTGCTAGAGAGAAAAATTTGTATAAAACATGCATGTGATAATTTTTGTACAGTGGTTATTTGCTGTGTAGAACATAGGAAAAATATTTCCTCTGTTGTTTGACACTTTTCACAGTACAAAGTATTTTCATGTTCATAATCATGCCATAGCTTGTTATTTTTGTGTAGGATAATCCACTCATTCAAATACTATGAAAATCTGATGGTAGACTACTTAGGGTAGTACTGTGCTATGGTAATTTTCTAAGATTTTTCTAAGCAATAAAAATAGATGTTACTATTCAAACCTATTATTAATTAGGGTTTAATCAAGTGTTGCTTTATGTGTGATTAAGAAATTAGTGAAGCTTTGGTGTATCTTTGAAGCATTTAATGAGATGTGTTGACTTAGCATATTAGTAGTAGAAGAGAATGCAGTAGATGACATGTGCTTGTAGTATATATTCTTGGATGATGTTGACTACCTTGCATTCAAGCATATCCATTGTATTCATCTCATCCAATGCACCGATGGCATAAGCACTTACACACATTGCATCATACAGGATCGCAAACCGAGAACCCAGTTGTCATACCCGAGGAGCCTGAGGAGCAGCTCGAGGTGTAGCCACAGGAAGTGCCCGAAGCCGATGAGGAAGACGTTGAGGCACTTCCGGAGTGCCCCGATCACCGCCCGAGCTCCTTCGAGAGAGGCAAGCCCCAGAGCATTTTCTCCCAGTTTACAATTATTAATTCAATGCTTTACTTTAATTGATGCATTACATTCAGGAGTTGTTTGCAACCGTTGTTGCATTATACCTTGTCTACCTTTGTTATACTATATCCTTGTTACCCTGGTATCCGCAGTCGAGTCAATGCTTAGCTGGCTTAGACCGGTAGAAGTCGGGTGATTTCCTGTCACCTGCGAGCTATAGGTGGTTATCTAGATCTGTTTGGATAACTATATAGTCATGGTATAACTAAGTGTTAAATGAAGTTGATACCGGACGGAGACTTACAGAGTTTTGGACTGTAGTGCTTTTCGTCTGTGTCGATTAAGGACCGACCGTTGTTGAGCCTCGAGTCATGTTGAACGCATGCCTTACATTTAGCTGGCCGAATAAAGTACCTTCCGACCGCGAAGCTAGGAGATTATTCAGGCCGAGTAGATTGCCCGTAGCGCACTGTGCCGAAGCAGGTGTGGTAGGACACGGGGGCGAGATGATAAGACCAAAGTGCAGTCAGTCGGCCCCCGGGTACATGTGGTTCCTGGCAAACTCAAGATTCCTGGATAGTTGACTCGGTGATCAATATCTCACTTTAGTGGGTGAGTGAGGTTTATGTAAGAAATAAATCACCAGCTGGTTAGGAATCGATTCGAATCGTCATCGCTCCTAGATAGTGAGCACTTAACTTGAGTTACTTCATCATAGTAATGTTAATGGAACACTTGAACAGTTATAATGCATATGACAATATGGAAGTGGTTAATGATCATTGGTTATCATTATTGGCTTAATCACATGTTTGCTCTAGTATAGGTGCAAATCTAGTCAACAGGTTATAATTAATTAACTTGGCAATAATGTTTTTAGAAAGGTTTTTGGAATGCTAAAAATGCTTTCTTTGTAAATGAGTCAGCTACCCTACTATAAAGCTTTCATAATCCTTGGTGTTACTTATTTTCGGTTATGTCGGGTAAGTCTAGCTGAGTACCTTCTCGTACTTAGGGTTTTATTTCCACTTGTTGCAGATGGGCAGATGTATTAAGGCTAATGTATCAACTACCTTTATCCTACGATGGTTGATGCCTAGGACCATGGGCATGGTCATTCCTTACGTCTCGTCTGAAGCTTTTGTTGGAGATGATCATTAGCTGACACTGTATTTGAACTCATTTTGTAATAACTATGTTTAAACTCTGATGTATCTGAGATGTAAACTTTTATGGAATATGTGATGGTGGCTGCTAAACTTATTACGATCTTGGCTAGAATGGAAGTTGGTTTGAAATCCTTCATGATTTCATGGACTACCGGGTTATACGGGCTTAAGTTTGCTAAATTGTATGCTCTGGCGGATGATTTTCTTACTTAATTTCGTATAATTGGTCGGTTCTGTTATAGTTAGCATCAGAGCATGGTTTAGCGTGTTACTGTTTACAAGTGTATTTAAAACAAAAAGGCATTTCAAAAATGTGATTTCCAAACTATAAAGTATGCCAGTGGTCATATCCTTTATGCCCAGTTAAGGACTTTAGGTGGCTTAATTAAGTACTGACTTGGGGTTCTTGCATCATATTTCTCTTTCGTCGCTTATACGGCGTGCTATTGTATGAGTGCCACTTGTTTGAGTGGTAATGTATGGATCATTTGCATCTATGCCTCGGTAAGTGTGAGTTGTGAGAGCATGATCGGATACACCACCGATCTAGGGTGAATGCTTAGATGATGCTAGAGTAATTATATGTTCTACGCATGTTTTACAAAGGTATCTCATGTGTGGGTATTCCGTCTGTTGAGGCGATGCCGTCAATAGGACGATGGTTCGGGTAGTTACTACCGTTGTACATGTATCTAGGGATTCGTGTAGAGCGTGTAGATAAAATTTTACTGCTTTTATGCATTCATTAGGAATTGGGCTGAAATAAATCTTCTGTAGGCACATAACAACGCTATCGTGTAGAACGTATTAGTTACGTATTTGAGAGATCGTTTGTATGCCACCGAATTCGTCGCTAGAAATTATTTATTTCATAAGTTTGTGAGAACGTACAACACGTACATACATCATATTAATTGTGCATTTCATTCATATCATGCATTCCTCCCCTTATAAATTGATTATCTCATTTTGATAAAAGTTGTATCACCTAAAATATGTTTCTACGGGGTAATAAAAGAACTTTTGCTACAGATGGCCCACACGAAGCAGACCGCCTGTAAGTCCACCGGAGGAAGAGCACCTCAACGTCCATTGGCCCTAAGGGAGCACCACACCACGGACACCTTCTTGAGCGAGTTTGGCATGTCGACCTTGCTTTGGAGAGTGCTCCATGATGTGGGGTACCTAGAGGGTCAAGAGCCGGTGTACTCTTGAAATGAGAGCCAGTTAGCAGAGGATGGACTTGCAGTGGTAGAGATCATGGTTTCTGCTCTCGGTGATGCTCTAGATTGGGATGGTTGGCACTTGGAGTTTGAGGGTTGCACCCCTACTAAGGGTGCAGAGGGAGCAGCTTTCCGTGTCATCAGGGATATCATGAGCAGATTTCCCAGTGAGCTTGCAGCAGCTCTAGCTGGCACTTTTCCTAGGGATGATCTTCGTGATGCTATTTGGGTTTAGCCTTAGGGAAGTGCGTTGGTCAGAGGTCCAGCTGAGGGACAGGCTAGCGATAATCAGGCTATAAGTGTGATGTTCGCCGCCATCAGAGCGTATGAGGGTCTTGAGAGTACATACTGGACTTTGACTGGCTTGTGTGGTCAGGATAAGCTCAAGGGGAGAAAGCAGAAGAAGAGACAGGCATGTGCTATAGCTAGTTTGCAGGAGCAGTTGGCTGATATGAACTTACAGCGAGACCAGGCGGTTGAGAGAGGTGATAGAGCTATGCAGCGGGTGCATACATTGACTCAAGCCAACAATAATGCAGACCGCATGATTGGACAATTGGTTTAGGAAAGGAATGAAGCCTGAGACGAGAGGGACCTTATGCTGCAGAGGGTCGATGAGCTAGAGGAGTACAACGGCAACCTGCATGAGGAGTTTCACGCGCTCTACAATGGGGTTGGCCCATATGCTCCACCAGACGCCACTGGCATGGACATCGACGACAACAACGAGGACAAGCCTGTAGTTTCACCTAGGGGCGATGGTGACGTCTCCGATCCCGACGATGGCCCCGAGGAGTAGGCTAGTTACCTTGCGCTAGTATCTAGGTCCTATCGCGATGACTTTTCTTTTGTTGGCATGTAACCTAATGTGTTTTGCTTCGAACTTATGAGACTTGGCATGTGGTTGGAACTTGATTAAGAATGCGATATCTGAACACATAAAAGTCCAGTGTATGTATGCTGGCAATTTGGTTGTATGGACGCGATGTTTGCTATTGAAGTAATTTGATTAAGTGATGTTGTTTTAATTGGGATGCGATTGTTGTGTCTCTGTTTTATTGTATGAATTTATTCTCTCTAGTAAATTCAGTACGACATAATTTTTCCTTCACTCGCAATTATTACAGCTTCACTCAATCATTACTTGTTGCTGAAATATGCAGATGACAAACACTCATCGTACCACGTATGAGGCCGCTGAGACCGGTGCTAATGGTGCGGGGACCGGTGGTGGTGGTGGAAACCACGACAACAACAATGAGCCTCTCCATGAACCGCATTTGCCACCTTCTCCCCCATTTACCCCAGAGATGTTCCTCGCATAGTTGCTCGGGAGTCAGCGCAACGCGGAACAATCCCAGAAGAACATGGAGGATTTTCTGCGTACCATCGCCAACAACGTTCAACGCGGTAACAATCAGGGTGGTGGCCTTGGGGTGAACCAATATAGCAGCTTCAAAGATTTTATGGACACCAGACGGCCAGTATTCAAGGAAGCAACAGAGCCACTCGATGCTGAGGAATGGATCAACACTATGGAAGATAAATTCTGTGTGTTGAGGATGACTGAGGTATTGAAAATGGAGTATGCTGCACATCAGTTGCAAGGACCAGCGGGAATGTGGTGGAAGCACCATCGCACCACCTTCCCTCCAAATGCTTAGATTTCGTGGAGAGAGTTCGCTAAGGCCTTCCGTGGAGTTTATATTCCATCCGGGCTGACCGAGATGAAGTTGGGAGAGTTCTTAGCGTTGAATCAGGGCACCAAGACCATGACGCAATATTTGCATGCCTTCAACAACTTGTGTCATTATGCTCCCGACATGGTTGACACTGATGCTAAGAGAATAGCTAGTTTCAAGAGGGGACTCAATCCAAAAATGATAAAGCATGTGGGTACCAACAACCGTGTCAGATTCAATGACTTCATCAGCGACTGTCTGAAGCAGGAAAAGAACAACAACGCCAGCACCGCAGCCAAGACTCGCAAGAGAGCCCTAGAGGGTGGTCCGTCCCAAGCAAGAGCACCTACGGGAGGTCATCCTCCCTATCGTTCATCTGCACCTGGCGCTAGGTTCAGGCCACCTCAGCAGAGAAGTCAGAATTTCTGTGGACCCCAGAAGCCTTACAAGATGGTAGTATAGTCTAACAAGGCAGCCGCAACCGCGGTACAAGGTAGTTCCAAGGGAGCTATGGGATCTGCTGGGACAGTGAGGGGACCCTGCTATAACTGTGATCAACTTGGCCACTTCTTGAAGTTTTGTCCTTATCCGCCCAAGAAGAAGCAGCAGACTTATAATGCTAGGGTGCATAGTACACCTGTGGATGAAATTCCTGAGGGAGAGCCCATAACCGCTGGTAAGTTTTCTGTCAACGAAAACCCTGCAGTTGTTCTATTTGATTCTGGATCATCGCATTCTTTTATGAGTCAAGCATTTGCATAGAAACATGAACAACTATGCACAGAATTGGGTTATGGTTACCGTATAAGTTTAGCAGGGGCTGATGTTTCGAGGGGCAACCCTTGAATTAGGTAGCAGGAAGTTCTGAGTGAACTTGATAGTTATGCCTGGACTAGTTTTGGATGTCATTATAGGGATGAATTGGATGAAGGATTGGGGAGCAGTCATAGATACTAGAAGTCGAGTACTTACCCTTAAGGATCCCCTGGGTGAGGGTACTTTCCAAGTACCATTGCCTTAGAGAACAGACCTTGTAAGTGTTACATGTGCTACTGAAGTTATTCCTATTCAGCAGATTCCGGTAATGTGTGAGTTTCCGGATGTATTCCCTGATAAGCTACATGGTCTTCCGCCAGATAGGGATATTGAGTTTGGAATTGAGTTAATCCTTGGAATAGCTCCAATTTCAAGGCGACCCTACCGGATGCCTCTAGATGAATTAGTTGAGCTGAAGAAGCAACTAGAAGAGTTATCGAAAAAGGGGTTTATCCGACCAAGCAAGTCTAAATGGGGATGTCCCGCCTTGTTTGTGAAGAAGAAAAAAGAGGGCACATTGAGAATGTGCGTAGATTATAGGCCACTTAATGCTGTAACCATCAAGAATAAGTATCCCTTGCCTCATATTGATGTTCTGTTTGACCAGTTAGCCAAGGTTAAGGTGTTCTCAAAAATAGATTTGAGATCCGGTTATCATCAGATCAAGATTAGGCCACAAGATATACCGAAAACTGCTTTTTCCACCAGATACGGGTTGTATGAGTATCTTGTCATGTCCTTTGGCTTGATAAATGCTCCTGCATACTTTAAGTTTTTGATGAATATAGTTTTTATGCCAGAATTGGATAAGTTCATGGTCGTGTTCATCGATGACATTCTGGTGTACTCCAAGAACAAAAAGGATCATGAAGAGCATCTAAAAATTGTCTTGACCAGACTTATAGATCATCAACTGTATGCTAAGTTTAGCAAATGCGAATTCTGGTTGAAGAAAGTTCCTTTCCTTAGTCACATTCTGTTAGAAAATGGAGTTTCAGTCGATCCAAGTAAAGTGCAAAAGGTTATGGATTGGAAAGCACCGACCATAGTTCCTGAGATTAGAAGTTTCTTAGGACTAGCCGGTTATTACCGTCGCTTTATACCAGACTTCTCGAAGATTGCCAAACCGATGACAAGTCTGCTATAGAAGGATCACAAGTTTGTGTGGATAGAGGAGTGTGAAGCAGCTTTCCACACTTTGCGGAAACTGTTGACCACTGCTCCTGTTCTCGCACAACCCGACATTGAGAAACCATTTGATGTGTTTTGCGATGCATCGAAAACTGGATTGGGCTGTGTTCTTATGCAAGAAAGGAGAGTCATTGCTTATGTCTCACGTCAATTGAGAAAGCACAAGGTCAACTATCCAACACATGATCTTGAACTTGCTGTAGTTGTGCATGCCCTAAAAATTTAGAGACATTATCTACTTGGTAATGTGTGCAACATTTTCACGGATCACAAGAGTCTCAAGTACATCTTCACCCAACCCGAGCTAAACATGAGATAGCGCAGATGGTTGGAATTGATCAAAGATTACAACTTGAATGTGCAATATCATCCTGGAAAAGCCAATGTAGTGGCAGATGGTTTGAGCAGAAAGTCACATTACTTGAGTGTGCAGCCATTACTTGAAGATTAGTTGCTCTTTGGAGAGTAAGATAATAGAAGGCCAGAAAACCGACAAGGGAATATTCCACATCAAAGAGAAAATAAAAGAAAAGCCGTCTCAGCACTTTAAAGTGGATGAATAGGGCGTGTTGTGGTTTGACGACCGTCTTGTGGTTCCCAAGGATCGAGAGCTTGGGAATAAACTCATGGATGAAGCTCACCTTTCTAAGCTATCTATCCATCCAGGAAGTAGTAAGATGTATCAAGAACTAAGACCTCGTTATTGGTGGACCAAAATGAAGAAAGAAATTACAGCATATGTTGCCAGATGTGACACATGTTGTCGAGTGAAAGCCATTCATATGAAACCTGCCGGTATGTTGCAACCCTTGTCAATCCCTAGTTGGAAGTGGGATGATATAAGTATAGATTTTATCTCGGGTTTGCCCACTACTCAAAAAGGATATGATTCAATTTGGGTGATTATGGACCGTCTTACTAAGACCGCTCATTTCTTGCCTGTCAAGACAGAATATCGACCACCTCAATATGCCAAGAAGTATATCGTAGAAATTATGAGGTTGCATGGTATACCAAAGACTATAGTATCTGATAGAGGATCATAGTTCATAGCTCACTTTTGGGAATATTTACACAAAGGCTTAGGAACTAGTTTGATTCGTAGTATCGCTTATCATCCTCAGACAGATGGTCAGACTAAATGAGTGAATGCTATTTTGGAGGATATGTTAAGAGCCTGCGTATTGGCTTCTAAGGGATCATGGGAGTCATGGTTACCATTAGCTGAGTTTTCTTATAATAATAGTTATCAAGAAAGCATCAAGATGGCTCCATTCGAAGCTTTGTATGGCAGAAAATGTAGAACACCATTGAATTGGGTCAAGCCTAGAGATAGAAGGTATTATGGCATTGACTTTGTAGAAGAAGCTGAGAAGAAAGTTCATATTATTCAGTAAAATATGAAGGCGGCCCAATCGCGTCAGAAAAGTTATGCAGACAGAAGAAGGAGACCCCTTGTGTTTGAAATTGGTGACTATGTTTATCTGAAGGTCACGCCAATGAAGAAGAAAAGGTTTGGAGTCCAAAGAAAGCTTGCCGCGAGATTTGTAGGACCATACAAGATCTTAGAAAAAAGAGGTCAAGTAGCTTATAAGTTAGAGTTGCCTGAGACAATGAGTATCGTCTTCCCAGTTTTCCATGTATCACATCTTAAAAAGTGTTTGCGTGTTCTGGAGGAAAGAATAGAACCTCAAGGCATCCAACTCAAATCAGATTTGATGTACCATGAACAACCGGTCCATGTGTCAGACACTAAAGAATGTGCTACTCAGAATAGTGTGGTGAAAAGATACAAGATACAGTGGAATCATCAAGATGAGTGAGATGCAACTTGGAAAACAGGAGAATATCTACAAAAAGCTTATGAAGATTTTTTTTACAAATGGTTCGTAACCCAAATCTCGGGACAAGATTTTTATAAGGGGGAGGGCTGTAACACCCCGATGTTATGCCAGCATTTAGGCACTGCAATCATGCATATTATGCATCATCAAGCATCCTAATCATACATACCTAATCATGTAAATAATAACTGAAACCCTGCTTCGAAACATATGAAACATGCTTGTGAAACGTAAATGTTGCATACACTTGTTTAGGGTTGTTTTTGCCCTAATTATGCTTGCTAGGTTAGTAGAACTTGTTTGGCAATGATTGTAAATCATCTAGAGTTATTTAGCACAATTTTTGGAGCAAAGTTTGTACTCAAATTATTGCCAAATTTTGCTTTAAAAATAATTCTCCAAAAATTAGGGTTTTGAGTTAAAATTGACTTTAATTTTATAATTCAAAGTCTAGATAGAATTGGACTTTGGTCATAAAAGAAAAGATGTAGAGGATTAAATTCTAAGCAACTTTCATTTTTGGGACATTTTCAAAAGATGTCATTTTCTTGCTCAAAATGATATTTGAAAATTGGTATTTGAAAATTTCTTGAAAATATAATTTGAAAATTTCTTTTCTCCCTTCACGGGCCGTCGCCTCGCTTCTCGGCCCACAGCCGAAGTCGGCCCGGCCTGCATCAGCGCCCGCCTCCCGCGCTGCGCTCGCCTCGGCCCAGCCCAGCGCCGCGTCCGGCCTGCTTCGTGCCACGCCGCACCCGTTCCCGCTCGCCGTTCCGACCAGCGCCATAGCATGACTGCCACATGGCGGCCATGCGCCAGCGACGCCCATCGCGCGTCGTAGCCAGTCTGCCTCGCCCTCCACGCGTGCGCCTACACCTGTCGAGCAGCGCTGTGCTCTCCACTCCCTCCCTCACTCACTCACTCAGCAGCAGCGACAGCAGTGCGCGTGCCTGCCATCGCCACCGCGCGCCGTGCCTTGCCGACTAGCTCGCCCGGCCACCACAGCTTGCCGTTGAACCCTCCACCTCGCCCGCAGCACCGCCACCTCGTGCACCACGCTGCCGACCAGCTCGCCACGTGATTCGACCGGAGGTGAGGCCCAATCGCGCGTTTTTCCTCCGCGCTGTTGCTCATTAGAGCTCGGCTGCAGCTCACCCTGCCGTGGCTAGCCCTGCTCCGCCTCCCTCTCTTCCTATTTTCACGCGCATCGTGCCCGCCTCACAATGGCGGAGCTCGGTTGTGAGTCAACGACGCCGCTTCGGCCACCCTTGCGTCGGAACGAGCCCATGCCATCGCTCTGCAGCGCCGCCGCATGCCATGACCACCGGCCACCTTGCTCCGGTGGTCCTCTGGCCTTGCAAGTTGTACCAACGGGTGCGCGTCGCTGTGTGGAGTCCGACAGTGCCAACCATGCCACCGGCAACCTCACCGCCGGTGAGATCCGACCGGTCAAGGCCATCCCCTGCCTTCGGGTGACTGGCCAGTGGGGCCGGTTGAACCGCTGGGTCCCGCCTGTCTATCTATCTAGAGCGGGTTTTGGGTGAAGAACCGGGCGGATCTAGCAGATTTGAGCATGAAGTTTAAAAGGATTTCAGAAATGATTTTTCATATTTCTATTTAAATAAATTAGAAAATGTTTGTATACTCAAATTTACTCAAAATCTATTGAAACAAATTTTGCTACGTTCCTTGTCACCAGATCTACATGATAAAAATATTGCATGACATTTTTGAGATACTTTTCTGTAGAGCTTTATTTAATCCTTGATATTGCTAATAACTTAAAAAATGTGTAGAAAAACCTATAGGCTTCAGAAAAATATGATTCCAAGTTTGTTAATATTCTTATGTAATGTACTTCCTAGGAAAAATATGTGTCATGCATGTGCTATAGAAAAAGTATGAGGTGTAGTTCAAGTGCCTTTAATGGCTGATTTTTGTTATTTTTGCTAGAGAACAAAATTTGTATAAAACATGCATGTGATAATTTTTGTACAGTGGTTATTTGCTGTGTAGAACATAGGAAAAATATTTCCTCTGTTGTTGGACACTTTTCACAGTACAAAGTATTTTCATGTTCATAATCATGCCATAGCTTGTTATTTTTGTGTAGGATAATCCACTCATTCAAATACCATGAAAATCTGATGGTAAACTACTTAGGGTAGTACTGTGCTATGGTAATTTTCTAAGATTTTTCTAAGTAATAAAAATAGATGTTACTATTCAAACCTATTATTAATTAGGGTTTAATCAAGTGTTGCTTTATGTGTGATTAAGAAATTAGTGAAGCTTTGGTGTATCTTTGAAGCATTTAATGAGATGTGTTGACTTAGCATATTAGTAGTAGAAGAGAATGCAGTAGATGACATGTGCTTGTAGTATATGTTCTTGGATGATGTTGACTACCTTGCATTCAAGCATATCCATTATATTCATCTCATCCAATGCACCGATGGCATAAGCACTTACGCACATTACATCATACATGATCGCAAACCGAGAATCCAGTCGTCATACCCGAGGAGCCTGAGGAGTAGCTCGAGGTGCAGCCGTAGGAAGTACCCGAAGCCGACGAGGAAGATGTTGAGTAACTTCCGGAGTGCCCCAATCACCGCCCGAGCTCCTTCGAGAGAGGCAAGCCCTGGAGCATTTTCTTTCGGTTTGCAATTATTAATTCAATGCTTTGCTTTAATTGATGCATTACGTTCAGGAGTTGTTTGCAACCGTTGCTGCATTATACCTTGTCTACCTTTGTTATACTATATCCTTGTTACCCTAGTATCCGCAGTCAAGTCAATGCTTAGCTGGTTTAGACCGGTAGAAGTCGGGTGATTTCCTGTCACCTGCGAGCTATAGGTGGTTACCTGGATCTGCTTGGATAACTATGTAGTCATGGTATAACTAAGTGTTAAATGAAGTTGAGACCGGACGGAGACTTATAGAGTTTTAGACTGTAGTGCTTTCCGTCTGTGTCGATTAAGGACCGACCGTTGTTGGGCCTCGAGTCATGTTGAACGCATGCCTTACATTTAGCTGGCCGGATAAAGTACCTTCCGACCGCGAAGCTGGGAGATTATTCGGGCCGAGTAGATTGCCCACAGCGCACTGTGCCGGAGCAGGTGTGGTAGGACATGGGGGCGAGATGATAAGACCAAAGTGCAGTCAGTCGGCCCCCGAGTACATGTGGTTCCTGGCAAACTCGAGATTCCTGGATAGTTGACTCGGTGATCAATATCTCACTTTAGCGGGTGAGTGAGGTTTGTGTAAGGAATAAATCACCAGCTGGTTAGGAATCGATTCGAATCGTCATCGCTCCTGGATAGTGAGCACTTGACTTGAGTTACTTTATCGTAGTAATGTTAATGGAACACTTGGACAGTTATAATGCATATGACAATATGGAAGTGGTTAATGATCATTGGTTATCATTATTGGCTTAATCACATGTTTGCTCTAGTATAGGTGCAAATCTAGTCGACAGGTTACAATTAATTAACTTGGCAATAATGTTTTTAGAAAGGTTTTTGGAATGCTAAAAATGCTTTCTTTGTAAATGAGTCAGCTACCCTACTATAAAGCTTTCATAATCCTTGGTGTCACTTATTTTCGGTTATGTCGGGTAAGTCTAGCTGAGTACCTTCTCGTACTCAGGGTTTTATTCCCACTTGTTGTAGATGGGCAGATGTATTACGGCTACTGTATCAACTGCCTTTATCCTGCGATGGGTGATGCCTAGGACCATGGGCATGGTCATTCCTTACATCTCGTCTGATGCTTTTGTTGGAGATGATCATTAGCTGGCACTGTATTTGAACTCCGTGTGAGTGTGTGTGGTTTGAACAAACGGCTTCCGCTACTTTTATTTGAACTCGTTTTGTAATAACTATGTTTAAACTCTGATGTATCTGAGATGTAAACTTTTATGAAATATGTGATGGTGACCGCTATACTTATTACGATCTTGGCTGGAATGGAAGTTGGTTTGAAATCCTTCATGATTTCACGGACTACCGGGTTATACGGGTTTAAGTTTGCTAAATCGTTTGCTCTGGCGGATGATTTTCTTACTTAACTTCGTATAATTGGTCGGTTCTGTTACAATCTGCAACACTTGAAACAGATGCTAGCAACATACGCTTTCAAGCTCAACATCTACTTGCTGCTTACGAAATGTAGGCTCACTGTCGTGTGGAGTTCACCGGAGGCAATCGCATCGTCGTTACCATTGACTAGCGCCACCATCGATCAGATCGACTCCATCTACAATGAGGCCGGCGGGGATGTTTTTGTGTCCACCGGTATTCTGGGCTCCACGCAAGACATGCAACCCCCCGCAGCCGACGTCGCAGTCTCGTCACCACCGAATCTCTCGCCGCACGATGGATCTGGTGGAAGGAGCAGCGAGACAGAGAGTGGGGGCAGTGGCGCGTGGCGCGCCATGCGGGCGATTGGCGTGAGCAGCGCGATGCAGGTGAGCAGTGCTGCACGATGTGGGCGAGTGGCACGAGTGGGTTGGTCTGGATGGATGGATGGACGCCCGGGTCTAATCATTATTGATGTGAAAAATGTATGCCTTTTGTACTTTGTTAAGTTTTTCTCTCTCTCTAAAGCACAATTTAGATTGATAAAGTCCCTGCCCTAAAAGAAGAATTTTTTTCTATGGGTAAGTTTGATCCCAAGATCTTTCGGTGGCGCGGCTCTAATCCCAATCCTAAGGCAGGCAATTATCACAGTGTTTTAAATTCATGTTTTGGTAGATGTTGTCAATCAAAGTAATATGTTGAAGACCTTTTCTAATTCAGATATATTGTATATGCACAATAGTGTAAAAAAAGCCTCACGTGCGCCAAGAAAATCTAGAAATTACGAGATTAATCAAAAAAGAAAAGAATATATATAATTGTACTTTTTATGATCACCTAACGGTGTAGATTCACTAGAAAAATATGAAATTAGTCAAAAAAAAGAAGAAGAATATATACCATTGACTTTTATGATGATCTAATGGTCCAGATTTACTAGATTATGAAAATATATGTGATGTTAGATTTTATGATGATCTAACGGTCTACATTCTTAAAAAAATTAATGCTGCATACAATTCATGATTAAATATTTTTTCTTCGCGTGTGGTATTTTAAATTAAACAATGTTCTATCCATATAAAATAAACACCAATACATGTGTTCGCATCGTAATTAAATAATTTCAGCATATGCATTATATACTTGAAACACTTCTCATGTTTCAACGAACCCCTCTTCAAGAAATATGCAAAAGGCATAGAAATCAATAAAGTTTACAGAAAAATTACAATCAGAAGCCATATATATCATGATTGGAAACATAATTTTATGGTAATTATATTAACTTTTGTAATATTTATTTTATAATTAATTATTATCTTAAAATTGATTCTGAATTTAAATCGAAGTTAAAAAATATATCAGTTTTATTCCCATGTATATATTATAAATGAATATAGAAAATCATCTCTTTTCCCCTCAAGGTCTAAAAACTTCCACATTGATGCTAGAAATCAAGATGTAGCCGTCTTTATGAAAAGATATAGTAATAAAAATAAAAAAAAAGAACCAAAATACAGATGGGAAAAAACTGATATATTTGCGAGTTAAGGATAAAAAAAACTAGACACCTATACTATTTGCACGAACAACCTTGCTACTTCTTTTTATATTTGTGAGAGAAAAACACTGTTTATTTATTGAAAGTACTGTTGATTTGTTGTGAGAGAAAAACACTCCAAACTCTGAGAGGGACCAATAGGAGATAGATGGTATCCGATTTGGCATGGCCTACGAAGGAGGATACGAATATGATGCAGTGCTGCTGCTGCGTTGGTACTGACAACCGGGTACTGTCTGGGTCTGACGCTGTTCCGCAAGTTGCATTGCAGCCTCTGAATGTTTAGTTGGGGCTAGGGGTGCGTGGGTCTCTCATGCCATGGCGTCTTCTCCTTGGTTTGCATCGCGCAGCAGTAGAATGGGATGTGGCCAGGCAGGATTCATCAAAAGGTAAAAGCGGATCCCCCTCCCCATCTCTCACTGCAGGTCTCCTCAGGATCCCCAGTTCTTCGTTCCTTCAGGGAAGCACAGGGCCGGCACGGCGGCACCACACAAAAGGGGCTCACTTGGCCGCTTGCAAATGCAAATGAAACCCCAGCAGGTACTGGTACTGGCCTACCGTTGTGACTGCTCCACCCTACACGCATTACACGTTATTACTACTAGTATATATCAGAAGTCCCGTTTGAAACCACTGACAATTTTCAGAAACATCTTCTTTTCATTTCATTTTAGGTAAATACCAATGTTACAATATGTTACTACGAACGATAAAAATTTACTGGAGTAGGTAAAGATTCTTGCAGTAACTTGTTGGAAGTATGCAGCCTGTTCATTGATTAGTTTCTAGACTGATAAACCCAGCTGACACTGATTTATTGTGAGAGAAAAATTTTATTGACCGACTAATAAGCCTTAGCTGGGACCAACAAAACTAAAAGACCGGTCGTTTGTTCCATTCCATGCATGAGCATGATGCAACTTTGTTGGAACCAAGCAGGCAAGGCAACAAAGCACGCATGCAGTACGTAGTAGCGCAGACTGCAGACATATGAGACCGTGTCTGTCCTACTCGTTGACTTAATATTTTTCTCTCACAATAAAACAACTTCAATCGACTTTAATACCAGTCGAACATATTAGCGTATAGGAGGGTACGCGCCAGTCAGCCAGGTGTGTCCTCTACAGTCATAGCTGCACTGTATAGTATTAATTTATTTGTATTTATTTACAACTCCACTGCTGCTCACTGCATGCAGCTTGCAACCCTCTTGCATTGCATCACCCATCGTTTCAATTGATGAATTGAGCAGCCAGGGGGCGGATTTTTTTTCCGTTTTTTTTTCTCACATCAGACCGAAAGAAACAACAGTACAGGATCCATCAGGGTATAGACCTATCATTGACCAGCCTGGCTACTGGCTAATGGCTAGGTACCCCTACCTGCTTGACGCCAGATGCCGAACTACATGCATTATATTAATCCAGAATTCCAGATTAGTTAATCGATCCACTAACAATCGTCAGTAACGACAAACTCGATTGGAAGAAGCTAGCAGGCGGCCGCCCGGCCTGCTGTAACTAGACGTGCTAGAAGAAACAGCTACGTACAGCGTGTCCTTTTCCTCATCGGCGTCTTCGTCTTCGTCTTCCTCCTCCGTCATCGATCTCTTAATTCTTCTACCATATACATCGATCCAGCAGTGCAGAGCAGCTGCGGGACGGAATGAAGCCTGCTAGCTGCATGCGCAAGCAAGCACGAAGCGCATGCATGCATACATGTCCGGGTTTCAGGGCTGCTTCATTAGTCTGTCTACTCGACGAGTATATGCATCATCATCAGTCTCGATCCGGCGATCGATCGGCTACTACGACGAGACGAGTTTTTTGCTGATGGACGACCGCGGGGTCGGCGCCGGCGTCGTCGAGCTCGAGCTCGGTGGCGGCGGCGAGGGCGACCATCTTGAGCGCGGATGCGCCGGTGGTGAAGGCCTTCTTGCGGACGCCCATGTACTCGGGCCACGTGACGGCGCGGTACGCGGGGGTCCGGCCGGGGGGCACGGCCTCCCGCAGCGGCGCCACCTTGGCGTGCGGCGGTGGGCCAAGGAAGTAGCCGAGCGAGATTCTGTCGAGGTTCCGGTTGACGACGGCGCGGTGGTATACGCTGTGGAACAGGCCGTTGGTGAGGATGTGGAAGAGGTCGCCCACGTTGACGACGAAGGCGCCCGGCACGGCCGGCACGCCCACCCACCGGTCCGGGGAGTGGCGGAACAGCTGCAGCCCCGGGACGAGGCTCTGCAGCACGAACGTGAAGAAGCCCGAGTCGGTGTGCGCGATCAGCCCCAGCGCGCGGCGCGGGTCCGGGCACCTCGGGTACGGGGTACCAGTTGAGGTGCATGGTGGCGGTCATCGTCTCGGCGATCCTCCGCTCCGCCTCCACGGCGCCGACCTGCTCGTCGGTGAGCCCCAGCGCCATGAGGAACAGCTCCAGCAGCTTGTCCGCGAGGGCACGCATGTGCTTGTGGAACTCCTCCATCACATCACTGTAACAAGTAGTGGTAGTGTAATTAAGCAAGACGCGCAGTAAGTATACTCCTCCTCGTTAGCTAGCATGCTAAAAGGGCTAGGCGTGTGCTTGCATGCATGCATGGCCTTAGACGGGGACGACACGTCGATGATGTATCGTCGTATCGGACTATCGGTGCGTGCGTGTGACCTGCTGTACCAGTACCTGTACGTGCATCATGCATATGCATGGCGAGGCGAGAATCAAAGCAAAGCAAAGCAGCTAGTAGCTAGGCGCGCGCACGTGTGGGTACGGTGGTGTGGCCGCGCGCGGCCGGCGGGCGCGGGTGCACGCACGCACGTACCAGAAGCTGGTGTAGTCGTCGCCGGCCTTGGGCCAGAGCTTGCGGAGGTCGGCGCGGAGGTTGGCCGGCGAGAAGGTGTAGCCCTCGGACCACATGCACTTGGAGAAGAAGGAGGAGATGGGCGGGGAGCCGTAGCCGCAGGCGTCCCCTGGCCCACGCACGGCGCGCATCTTGTCGTCCGCCGGCAGCGCGAACATGGTGGCGATCCGGTCCTCCACGCGCGCCAGCAGCTCCGCGGGGACGCCGTGGCCCGTGAGCAGGAACGCGCCCCATTGCTCGGCGGCGCGTGCCACCGCCGCCGCCGGGTCCACCGCCCCCAGGTCCACCACCGGCACGGCGTCCGGCCCCGGCTTGCCGCCGTCCACGACGGGGTGGTCGTGCAGCCCCGGCCAGGCGTGCGACTCCGGCACCCGCCGCGCCGCCCGGAAGTCGAAGTAGCGCGGGTCGTTCTTGAGGTGCGACGGCGTCGGCATGACGATGCTGGCCGATAGATTAGCAGGAATTATGGATCCCCGGCAAGGCAAGGCGGCCGGCCAATAGATTGCAGCAGTGTGCCTAGAGAGGAAGGAAGGAAAGAAGGAAGAAGCAAAGGAAGCTGTAGCACCAAGTGTAAATCTAGGACCTTGCACTAGTGGTATGGCATGAGAGAAGGAGAGTAGTGTAAGAACCAGAGAAGGACATGGCGTGGTATATATAGGGGAGAAGTTTTGGAGCGTAGTGGATCCGTCCGGTCCGACCCATCAGGAGAGAGAAGCACAGCACACAACGCAAAGAGCTTTTTTTTTTTCCTTCAGAATTGCTATAAGTCAGTCGGTTGATTTAGCCCCCCGCGACATGTGATTTTGTGGCCGCCAGATCAGGAATCACACGGTCGCGGTGCTCCGTCAGTTGGTTGCGCAAGATGGGCTGCCCGTCTCCACCACATGCTCGTGCTCCAGCGTTCCAGGTCCCGATCGTCCAGAATACACGCACGTACGTCCGTGGTTGGTCCGTGTACGTCCGCGTCTACGCCCATATATAGCTCCAGCGGAATACACGCAGTATGTACCGTGTACGTCCAACCCACATGTATATTTGTATTTTTTCTAAAATTTGTGAATAATTTGTGAACAATTTGATATATATTTCTCTGATATATGGAATCCATAGAAATAATTTGTAAACTTTTCTGAAAAATTTGACATATATTTGTGTTATTATCAAATTACACCACTATGTCCAATAAATTACACCGAACAAGTCATTGTAAATATAGTAATAATTTGATGTAAATATAGGTAGAAGACATTGTAAGTGTATAGAAAAAATTTAGTTGATAGCAAGGCCAAAAACAACTGAATGTCACGTAGACAGATCCTTTTTTTAAGCCTCTTATCTAGGTACAATTGTAGCATTTGTTCAAGCACACACACATCTACACACACCACACGTGCATGACCAGACCTATAACTATACACAGAGTAAAAGATCACGTCCTTCTAAAGATCACCGAAATCAACGTAGCTTCGTAGGCGACGGGAACATCGTAGACCGCGTCCTTTTAGATATCACCAAAACTAACGTAGCTTCATAGACGACGGGAACATCGCAATCTCTTTGTGGCATCACGTGATAGGAGGCTGTAGATTTTATTCTGAGAGCTTAGTTCCAGTGAGAGACGCAGGTCGATTCGAGGAATCAAACCTGCGCCGGCTGCGTGGCGCCACTGCCGCCGCTAGCCACTCGAGCTGAGGCTCGGTCTCCCAACACAAAGAGCTGGATAACTAGAGGAGAGAGAGAGAGAGGATGGGATGATGCGCAATTGAAAAATGAAATTAAAATTCAGTATTGATGAGGCGGTGGCCTTTTTGGAAATTCAATTCAGTGGATGGAGGGAAATATGGTGAAAGAGACGGAGGGAGGGGGTTGGAGCGATGTGGAGCACGAAAGGCCACCCAGCTGCAGCTGCTGCGACACAAGTGACAACCTGTTCGTTTGGCAGCTCGTTGGTCGTTGGATCGTAAAAAAGTACTGCTGTCTAATTTAGTGTAAAAAAAAATTATTTTAACTAAAAATTTATGATCATTTATGAGGGAATAATTCCAACCGAACAGGCTGCTAGCTCGTACACCTACTGGGGGGAGCCGGCCAGCAGGCTAGTGGCGGCACTCACTGGCACCCCAATTAATACGCAACATGGAAAGCCAACACGATTATTGCCATCAATCATCATCAGCTTAATTAAGGACCAATTTCGAGGGTGTTGTCGTGTCTCGCACCACGCAATCTTTCACCTACGTGCCATGCTTGCTCTAGCCGCTGGGCTCTCGCTCGCCACATATCCGTTTTCACCACCGGTTCTAGATAACGACATTTGGCTTTACTACCGTAATATACCCGTCTGTTCCAAATTATAAGTGGTTTTAACTTTTTTAATACATCGGTTTTGCTATATTTCTAGACATATGTTATATATAGATACATAACAAAATAAATATACTAAAAAAATCGAAGCGATTTATAATTTGAAACAGAGAGAGTAGCAAATAATAGGAGACCGTACCCTCGTTTTTTCTCTCTCTATATGTTTTCCTCTCGTCCTGTTCTCTCAAAATAGGGGAAAAGCGTACACTGGTTTAGTTTACTATTAGAACTTTATTAGAAGTACTTAAAAGTTGTTATGACCCATGGTGATTTGCGTGTCTTTATAGAGAGGTACGGTGAATCTATGTACATAGGCAAAGTCTCTATTGAGTTGCATCTACCGATTAGTTCAATCCAAAATCTTAAGCTAATGAAAAAAGGTGGACAATTCACTTATACTCCAATATTCATCCTGTTCCATGAAATTAATTAGGGTCTCAAGTAAGCAAAAAATTATCTCTTCATATAAAAAACTATGTCTACACTGAAAACAATAATATAAGAAGATGTGTGATAGTACCTCCTTCCTCAAAAGAATGCAGATCTAGCACAGTGTCACGTTGTAGTACCTTAAGTTTGGCCAATTATAACTAAAAAAGTATTCATGTTTATAATACCAAATAAAAACCATCAGATTAATGACAAAACATATTTTCATAATAAATTAATTTAAAGACATAACTATAAATATTATTTACTAAAAACTTGGTCAAACGTGAATCACTTTTTGTGGCACGCAACCCATAGTTACATTCTTTTCAGGACGGAGGCAGTAGGTATCAAATAAGAGGGAGAAGATATAATGGGTTGGCTGACAAATATTTTGTAAAAACTATGTTTACTGGTTAGGACTGCTCGGGGCGGTCCGTTCGCTTTAACTTATCAACCCGACTTATCAACCCGACTTATCAACCATGGTATAATATTTTTCTTTCACAACAAATCAGCATAAGCCAACTTATTAGCCGCAGAAACCATCAGCCGAACAGGTGGCACTGCACATGCAACTGTGCATACTTGAGCAACCTCTGTTATGTACTCCCCCATTCCAAATTATAGTACGTTGTTTTTGTTGTGTATCTACAATAATGTATATTCAATTGCATAAAAAAACTACTTACTTATATAAATATATTTATAAATGTTAAAACGTTTTATAATTAATTTAGAGTCGAAGGAGTATTTTGAAAAGAAAAGGTAAACAAGCTGCCATTAGCAATGAAATAAACTAGCTCGAGATGGGTCCGAACACGTGTAAGAATCTGGTTGGCTCGAGATGGGTCGCACTTCACAAACACCACCGATCCAACAGGCCAAGGGTTGCTGCTTCCGGCGAGTGGCGATCACTGATTAGGTAAGGATCCCGAGGCAGGCGGCGAGCCGCGGACAAACGGGCCTGTCTGCAATTGGCGGGGCGCAGCGCCAGCGCGGCTGCGGTTCCAGAGCTACCTGCTGGCCGACGCCGAGTGCGCCCGCGCGACGGACGGCGCGACGGCGCAGCTAGCTAGCCCGGCACTGACTGCTGGATGGTTTCAAGCAGAAACATGACACGTTCCTGTGATTCTTTTTTTTTGTTCTCACTCCAATATTCTATGGAAGGTAGAAAAAAAACTCAGGCCTGTAACAGCGTGCGGCAACACGTTGGCAAAAAAATACAACTAAATGTTCTTATAGCTATGGTTTACAAGGTGATCTATGCAAATAACGCGAGTATCTAGTTTATTTTTTCATTGTACCATTTGGTTTTTATTTGAAAAATACCTTTGCTGATTCATAGTTTCCTTTCCCCCCTAAAACATCATTGAAATTATTACAATGCTACTCGCTTTTGGTGTAGCGATGATAACCCTACTGTGCGTCTCCCCGACAAGTCTTCCTAGGAGGTGTTCGTGGGTGTTTCGTGTGAAGAATGATGTCAAATCGGCCTCATTGACTTGCTAGTCTCAGCCACGTCATGGAGACCTCCCTCGGTTGTGTATATCGGCCGTGTGTGGCCCGGAAGATTTAGCATTTTTCTGATATGTGACCGCATTTATAGCATCAACACTTTTATTTATTTTTTAATTCAGGTAAGCTTTTAAAAAAGACTCTAAATTTATTTATTGTTAATCAAACATGAAGTACAGTAGTTGTCATTTAAGTTACAAACCATTCTAGTACGTCATACTTTCAATAAGACCCATGATGACGAGGAACTCTAGTCTTCAATAACATGCTCGGAGGAATACTATCTAAGATATTTACACGCCTGTCTGAAGAAAATAGCTTGAAAAGTTGCACTTCCTAAAATGTGCCAATTGTTAGGTAGATTTCCACCTCCTTTTCTCGGTCGTCTCAAAAGGATTACTGTTCAGTACCCACTCATTGCTGGTTGCCTGTTGGTATGTATAGATTCATGGACACCTACATATGCATGGGAAAGATTGTGCACCGTCCCCTCTATTACTTGAAAAATACTGTATAGCTTTTTCTAAGAAAAAAAATATACGTCAATTGTCAAGTGTGAGCCGCTCTCTCATAGGCCCCATTCGGCTTACTGAATCTTGACTGAAACTGGCTGAAAAATACTGTTCTGACTGAATTGTTGTGAGAGAAAAAACACTCTTCTAGCTGAAAAAACAAGCAGAATATAAGGTAAGCCAAACGGGGCCATAGACAAATTCCCGTTTTCTCATAATATATATCTAAACAGTTCTATATATACAGTTGCTCTTGCTTTTTGTCTTATAGCACAATATACTACTCCTTTCATCCCAAAATAAGTGTAGCTATGGTGTTTGGTGAAGAGATGTTAGTGAGAAATTACATATAGACCCCTAAAAGGTGTAATTATTACACTTCGGTAAAAGAGAAAGTAGAAAAGGACAATTAGAGTTATTAGGTGGTCTTATACCTTGAGATGCACTTATTTAAGGATAAATTTTAAACTCTAGAATTACATTTATTATGGGACTGAAGGAGTATGTTATTAGCTTCTGCCTTTTTCACGGAAGATAAATACTCCTCGCTTGGACACCTAGTAGCAGCAGCTAGCAACCTCAATTTCTCAATGGGAGAAAGACAAATTGTCAGCTAAGCTACGTGCGACGCTTGCCGTTTTGTATTGTTTTCTTCTACTTGGTGAATTGAACCGTCATACAAGCAAAGGAAAATTCTAAAATTCTTGAAAGGACGAGTTAGTCACCGTGAATGTCCAATGAGCAAACCGAAATTGCCCTGGACGGTTGTCCCTGCTCTTGTCTTAACATGAAACGGGATCAGCTGTGGCATGTAACTGGGCCGATTTTTTTTTTGTTTTTTAGCCTTTTTTTTTAAAAAATTACAAATATGTCTCTGGAGGTATGCTTTCAAAATCTGGATACTTAGCTTAACGCCAACATTGGTGACGCCGAGTTTACACGTCTCAACGCCATAGATTTTGGCGCCTCGGTCTTGGGTTCGGCGCAGACATGGCGGTGACTTAGCAGACACCTTGGCGTCGTAGATCTTGGCGCCGAGCTTAGCGCTGTAGATCTTGGCCTGGCGCCGTGATTATTGGCACCAACCTTAGTGCCGTGGTTCTTGACGTCGAGAACGGCGCCAAGATCTATGGCGCCGATGTGGTGTTTTAACCCAATGCCCAACATTCCCGCCCGAGCCTTCTTCCTCTTCTTTCTCCTCCCTCTCGAGTTTTTCTCTCCCCACTTCGCCCTACCTCACGAATTGACATATTGGACCTTGAAAACTTTGATTTGATCCGTAGATTTCGAGAGCAAGATATTCTCGCTCCCTCCTAGTTTTTTTTCAAATCAATTCGGTATATATTAGTATGATTTTTCAACTTAAGAATCGTCATTACTTAGGGTTTCATACAATTTTAATATTTATATTATACAACCATAGGATACCAAGGCGTGAAAAAGCTACCAAACCAAGGCAACCTTAGCGGACGTTGTTATGATATGGGTTCATTGTTGTAAATCAAATGGAAAACCCTAGGTGTATGGTTTAATGTTAATTGCTTTCGGTTCTTAGAACAAAAATGACTAAATTGTAGTTATGGCTGGATGACCGAAAATGCCTTCGACCCATTACCTCTGCCTAGTGGTGTTCCAGTGCCCATATGCTTTTGCGGCGATCCTTGCAAGGTAGCCAAGTTCGATGAAGAGGACACGTATAGGCAGAGGTATTGGATGTATTCCAATTTTACGTTTGAGCCTACACTTCGTCAGCACTGCATTAACAAGATGGTGAGGAATTGATATTTGTGTCATATGACATCTCGCATGATTTTTTTGTTTTGTAAAAATTGTATTTTTTGCAGACCCCTCCACCGCTCTGTGATTTTGAGCAGTGGATTGACACTAAGATCAAACCTGAAGACAAGGAATGGATGCAGACACTGTTGCGGTGGGAGGCAGAGGATAAGTAGATGATGGAGAAGAGACACAGAGAGGAGGCTACAAAAAAGGAGCACAAGAAAGAAGAGGGAAATGAGGCGTGATGCTGCGTCCAGGGAGGAGAGGGAGAAGAAGCTTGAGCATGCACGCCGAGCGAAAACAGCAATGGAGGAGAATTCTGATGCCCCGAGGAAGAGAAAGTGGCATCGTTGCACTCAGTAGTCTCCATTACTTGCTAGTTCTATGGTTTATTCATGAACAATGTTGTCTATAGTTGGACTTTTTATTGTGTTGTCATGTAATGCACTTTAAGTATGGGCATGCTTATATCATGTACTGCGTTATTTCGTTTGTCGGCACATACTTCTAGTATTATTGTGTTGTTTAATGTGTCATAGTATTGGACTTTTCATTATGTAGTTGTTTTCATTATTTGTGGTCATAATATTCAGTTTAATATTGTGGACATAGTGAAATATGATCACGTGCTGTAAATATAACCTAATGAAGTAGGGCATTATATAATTCAACACACAAAACATATGAAATGATATGTGAGAACATGTACCGAACTAGGGTACAGAGGTCCTAAACTAAACCTAACATGTCTTAGGTAATTGAATCGAACAACAAGCATAAGAAATGGCATGTGAGAACTTGTACCAAACAAGGGTACATAGTTCCTTCGACTAAACCTAACATGCCTTAGGTAATTAAACCAAACAACAAACACATGGATATGCCATGTGAATAAGATATGGTCGTTCTAGTAGTGCGGCCACATAGCAAATTCTGTTGCACCTTCTCCACAGCAGCCTCCCATTATTGGTGGTGGTGGTGACAGAGGTGACGGCGGCGGCCCCTTGTTCTTATAATAGGGCAGGTACAATATGGATCATTGCAGAGTGTCTCCTGTGAACTTGCAACATTGTTGTTGTCGTCTTCGTCTTCCTTGTACCCGTTGCTAACTTCCCTTTGTAGATCGAAGATTTGGTCCTGCAGGTAGTAGATGTACTGCTGATGCGGATAAATTGGTCGAGGATCGACCCACCTAGTGAACCCACAGTTTTCTTTGGACTCGAAAGACTATAATAAGTATGTCATGTGAGTTATAAGGGTATTCAAGAAACTGTTTACACCAAAATTTGGGAAGAGAAATGCGGGAATTCGAAGCTCCCAAAGATCGTGTCATCAAGGAATTGATTGCATAAAAGTCGATATCAGCTGATTCAAATGCAACACTAGAATCGACTCTCTTCGGATGACGCCAGTAGATAACGACAGAAAGCTACGATTGGCGTCGGGAGAAACATGTCGGACTCTACAAAAAGGAAAGATTAGGGTCCAAGTTATCTTAATTAGGAATGTTTTCTCTTATGCCAAAGATTGTAATGAGTCGTACATAAGTAGGACTCATATTTAGATTCCGGGTATAAATATTGGACCTCGGCTATTGTAAAGGACATCCAATCAATCAAATACAAGTTACTTTTTTGGCTCTGTGCCAACCCTTAGGAGTAGGAGTAGAGTAGATTCCGATGAGTTCTTCAATAAGCAGGGCTGCATCGGTCCGGTCGACCTCTGGCTTATTTGTAAGTACCGTCATGGTTTATACTTCTGTTTGTACGGCTGCATCAATCCGGTCGACCTCCATTGCGAACTCTAGTATAAGCTAGTTATCGACACTTATCTAGTTCAAGTACGGCTGCATCGATCTGGTCGACCTCCACTGCTCGAGCTTGATTAAGGTCAAGTTATCGGCTCTATCTAAGGGTGGCGTCCTTTGGGTAGATTCATTAAGTTACCGATCTTGCTGATGTTTTCATTGTTATTAGTTCACAGCAACATCAACCCGCCCCGTCGAGATCAATCTAGATCGGCCTTATATCCTTTTAGTCTGTCGTTTGCCTTGCTACAACACAATTTTGTTTACCTTGAGCGATGAGTTATGTTTCATCGGCTGTTCTAGTTCGATCTTGACTATGCATAGTACGCGGTTAAGGCATGCATGATCTTGAAGAGGTTTGTTAGTTAGTTAAATATGGTCTATGGTTCACTATTATGGCTGTAACGATCCGGCCGATCCCCACTGATAGCACTTTAGATTGGAGAATACTAGTTGGTAGATTTGTTCTCGATCAGGTATGACCTTAACTGTTTGCTATGCCTGCATAGGCTAAATAGCCGATCGCCTATGCGTTAACGCCTGTAGTGTATTTACATGATTCTGTTAAACGTGAATAAATATATTTACTTTAAATGTTTGATTTTTTGTCTTTATCACAGCTGCATCGATCTGATCGAACCCCACTATTAGAGATAGCAGGTTAGGTCTGATGAGTCCATAGGTTTGTCCACGTGAAATAGTCGATTATTCACACGTTGTAGTCTCTTTTCACCTGAATCAACTATTTCAACCGATTCACCTGAGCCTTCATGTATAGCATGTCTTTCGAAAAGCCTGTTGAAGTATAGATGGTTTTATGATTCTTTTGTTTTAGTTGTTATTATCATCATAGCTGCCATCAATCTGATCGAACCTCACTGTTGATGGTAACAGATTAGATTTAGAGCGTTTGGAGAATTATTTGTATTAGATAGTCGATTTGTTCGCATGCTATATCCTTTCTCGCTAGATCCATCGGCTCAATGCTTTATACTAATAATATCTACCTAACTGATGATCTCACTTACATCTACGTGTATTGTACTTGTCAATATAAAATCAATCGTTACCCGCGAGCTTTATAGTCCATAACAGCCGATTTCTGTGCGTATCGGCTATTTAGTCGATTTTCCCGTCTGGCTGCTCCCGAAGCGGCACACTTGGAATTGTCTGGGCAAATACCAGCATGTTCCACCTTAAATTACTGATAAACTTTCACTCCTTATCAATTGCAGGGTCAAATTGACTGGCACATCTCGAGAGGAGTTGGCAAGATCGGTTACCCCTGCATTGAAGCCAAGTGGATCTCCAGCTCCATCAAGCAGATCCTTTCGGCTTGCTGTGTACCGACACATTTTCGTGCCGACAAAAACATGTTTAACAAATGAAATGTAATAGCAATTACCCATGCTCGTGGGCATTTGAAAAAGTCACGACCTCCGTCAATCCCCTCGGTGAACATCTGCACTAAGCAGTCCTTACCATGCATGCATTTTGGCCAATCTTCCTTCCTGTTATCGTATTCTCTGAGAGGGCACTCTTTAGCGAAATCACTCTTGCTCTAGGGGGGGGGGGGGGTGAATCTGATACACTAGTTCCTCAAAGAAATCAGGCCCAAGAGACCCCTCCCACACAATGAGAGTTCCCTTCGTCCCCCCTTTCCTCTCCCACTCCTAAAACCCTTTCCTCTAGATGACCCTCTAGACATTCCTACTCCAACGAAACCGAATACTAGTTTGGTTGTCCTTTTGATTAGCAATGCATCATAGAACACATATATATAGGCGGAGGCAGGTTTGCTAGCCATTGTATTGTGCTGTAAATGCTCCTAGAAAGTCTACTCAGAATCACTAAAAAAGCCTACATCGTAGGACACTGGAGAGCCTAGATTCCATGACTGAAAAGCCTGTTCGATTTCAGACTTCAATCACTATTTCGAAGGACACTAAAAAGTCTATTCGATGGTGACATGACAAATCACTGTAAAGGCCATTTCCCCTAGATTCCATGACTGAAAAGTCTATTTGATTTCCCCTAGATGCCGCTGATTAATACGTACTTTAGGCAAAAAATTTTGCCAGAATTTCCCCTATTTTTATGCCATCCATACACAAATATGAGATGAATATTTAACCTCAATACAACATGTACAAACATACAAATATATGCCACATTCATCTGAAATCATATACATGAGCATATTAATAGTCCACATAGTCCATAATTATTGTCCATAGTAGTTCATATTCAATAATAATAGTCCATACAGTCCACAATAGTTCATAATGAAAGTCCACAAAATCCATAATACTACATAATAACATCTACCACAAACCCTCATCGCCTCCTTGTCTTACCCTTACCCTTGTGACCAAGAGCATCGGTGCCTGGAGTGTAAGGGTCAGGTGGACAGCGTCACCTAGTGCTTGAAGGCTGTGTAGGCTGAGTCGAGGGA
This sequence comes from Miscanthus floridulus, assembly GCF_019320115.1. Lineage (NCBI taxonomy): Eukaryota > Viridiplantae > Streptophyta > Magnoliopsida > Poales > Poaceae > Miscanthus > Miscanthus floridulus. The sequence goes on from NC_089585.1 coordinate 11,069,793, forward strand.
GCGTCCTAGAACTGAGACGGGCCAAGCTCCTCGTGCCTCTGGTCCACCTCATCGTTGTCCTTGTCCTCATCCTCATCCTCGTACGCAATGTCTATGGACCCTGTAGGTGCTTGGCTAGACAAACCTAAGCCTCTTCTGTCTGTAGAAGGAACGTGCACGTCTTGCACTGTGGCTGTCCTACAACCACAATGAGCAGCTACATGGCATAGCCGACGTGACAGTCTCTGTTGTACAAAATAATGTTAACTAAAAGAATTTAACATATTTATAATATATTTCAAAGAATATAATGAATCTTACGTCTAGGAAGCTACGTGTGTCATCGTTCCTGACTCTCGGACAAAAGCGCTCAATGTCTTCAACCAAGCATTTGAGGGTATTGTCCTACAACAAAGTTCACAGTAAGATTGTGGTGGACCTTGAAAAGTGAGGATGCTACTTATCTAGTATGGAGTACTAGTTAATTCCTAACCAGTTTCTTAACTCCATCTGTTGTATTGAATTAAAAGGACACTACAACTCGAAGGTTCCACTAACTAAAATAGAGACCTCAAACGTAGAATGTATTGGTGTTGGTGCGAAAAGTGACCAACAAGTAAATATTTGTAGTTTTGCCATGCGTTGTGATCGGATGTGGCCTAGCACTCAATGACATAGGATTTATACTAGTTCAGGCAACATGTCCTACATCTAATTTTGGTTGGTTGGTGACTTTATTCCTGACCCTAGGTGCTCAAAGTTGCTGTGGGGTTACAAACGAGCAGGAATAAGAAGGGGGTTTAAAGGCCCGGTCGGACTCTGAACCAAAGGGCCGAGAGTGACAGGGGCTCTAACATGCGCTAAGTACTGGAGCGTATGCTCTGTGTAGCTTTAGAGTTCTAGAGCTATTGAGGTCCGAATAATCAGCCAGAGAGAGCATCCTTTTTTTTGGAGAGAGCTCATCCCCTTTTATAGTCGAAGGGGGATGGGCTCTACAAGTGAATGAGAGAGAGAATGTATATGTGGTGCTACCTAGCTTGTTGCTCACGCTATCGGGTACAAGATGGTCGTTGGCCGCCCATAATACTGTTTATGTTTAGATGCATGTGGCATGCTTTACCGTGTTCGCCTAGATGGCAAATGTCAGCACCTACAATATTGTAAGGCAAATGTCGGCGCTTACAACACTGTTCATACTCTAGCATGCCTAGAAGGTTTGCATAGTGCCCGTATGGCCTGGTGGCACCATCCTAAAGGTGCGCATGGCATGGTAGGGTACGGTCCTTGGTATTACGGTTGACTCTTGAGTGCCTTACCTTATCTGCTTTGCCTGATCCCTGGGCTCTCACTGAGTGGACATCCCTAGTTAGTCATTCCCTAGTCGGCCTTGACTGTGTCAGTCGGGGAAGAGGGAAGAATCATGAGCAGAGGTCCAGTGTATCCTCGGTCAGAAAAGAAGGTTGGAGTCGGACTATGTCCCCACCTTGGCTAGGCCTTCCGGTTTAGGAACCGGATCGTTGCCTTGGCCTGCCATTACGTAACTAGGCTAGCCCAAGAAGCGTGCATTGTTGCTACACCGTCCTACTAGGCTGAGTTTTGTAGGGAAGCGGGTCCATTGGGGACCCTGGGTTTATGAACCCGATAGGAGCCCCCGAGCCCTTTTGAGACTCTATGAAGTCGTAAAGGGGCTGTTTATACTCATTTTACGAGCGCAACCAGCGGGTGTGAGATTGTGGGTCACCGTCGGACGAGACGGAGCGCGAACCCATGCATCGGGCATGACAGAGTAACCAACCCAAGTGTCGGATGTGGCCGAGGGGTCGGGCAAGGCAGAGCGCCAACCCAAAGTGTCGGGTGCCAAACCAAGCGTCGGCCATGGCCAAGGGGTCGGGCAAGGCAGAGTCGCCAACCTAAAGTGTCGGGTGCCAACCCAAGCGTCAGGCGTTGCCGAGGGGTCGAGCGAGGCGGAGTCGCCAACCCGAGTGTCGAACATGGCTGAGGGGGTCGGACGAGGTGGTGTGCCAATCCAAAGTGTCAGGTGCCAACCCAAGCATCAGGCGTGGCCGAGGGGTCAGGCGAGGGCTGAGTCACCAACCCAAGTGTTGGATGTGGCCGAGGGGTTGGTCGAGGCAGAGCACCAACCCAAAGTGCCAGGTGCTAACCCAAGCGTCAGGCATGGTCGAGGGGTCAGTTGAGGTAGAGTCACCAACCCAAGTGTCAGACGTGGCCGAGGGTCAGGCGAGCGAAGTTCCAACCTGAAGTGTCAGGTGCTAACCCAAGCATTGTGGCGGGGCCGAGGGGTCGAGCGAGGCAAAGTCTCCAACCCAAGCGTTAAGCGTATCCAAGGGGTCAGGTGAGGTAGAGCGCCAACCCAAAGTGCCAGGTGCCAACCCAAGCGTTAGCGCATGGCCAAGGGGTCGGGTGAGGTAGAGTCACCAATCCAATTGTCGGACGCGGCCAAGGGGTTGGGCGAGGAGAGCACCAACCCAAGCATTGGGTGCGGCTGAGGTGGTTGGTCTAGTTTTGTGCATTATCCCATCCACATTTTCCGCAACCAGAGGTGTTGAGATAACATCAGCTTGCCTCGATGGCCCGAGCGACGCGCTCGGTGAGCTCAATAACAGGTACATTCGAGTGGAATCTAGGTCCATTGTTCATAATGGGGGTCGACATAGCCCTCATGTGGTCTTCCACTTCTCCTTAACCCGCCTCTCGACAGATGCCTGAGCCATTCAAGAGATCGACTTAGGTGGCCCTGGCCTCCCCTCGATGGAGATTCTGTAGGCATGGCTCAAGGTTAGGATCGAACAAGAAGGTTGAGATGACCCTATCCACTTCAGAGTAGATTGGGCAATTGCCGCTGGGGTCTCATCTACGTCTTTTCCCTAGCTCTGTTTGATGTGAGGCAACCTCGAGCCCTTTGTGGGCCGACCATTGAACCTTGGTCAGTCGTCGCTCATATCGAATGATGTGACTACCACTTCATGATGCAACGCGAAGCGTTGTGATGTAACAATTGCATATGCAATGCTTAGATGTATGGGATGAATGTATGAATGTATGCATGAGAAAACAAAATAGGGTTTTGGTAAAGTTACCTCGATGGCTCGAGTGATGGGTCTGGAGACCCTATCGGATATGTCCGTATGGAATCTGGGCCCGTCATTCATGATGGGGTCGGTATAACCTACATGAGGCATCCCACTGCTCCTTACCTGTCTCTCGGCAGCCACCCAAGTTGTTCAATCAACTCGGGTGACCCATTGGTCTCTCCTCAATGGAGATTCCTTTGGTGGGCCCTTCCAAATCCTTCCTAGGAAGGTGGAGGATCATTTGCGTGTAGTTGCGCCTTATTTCTCATGCCTGGGTTGCGATAGTGGTGGACCCTGCCTAGGCCACGTCCCACTAACTGGGTGATGTTTTGCTGGGCACAGCGCGTCCCATCAGTTAGGGCCATGTCCCGCCGCATGCTTTTCCACATTAAATATGGGGAAGGGAGAGTTTTTTCCTCCCATTCTTTTGCCTTCCTTCAACCACCGCCATTCCTCCTTCCTCCCTTTTGCCAAATCTATTCGTGTGCCACAACAGTTTCTAGGAGAGAGGAGAGTAGAGCGAGGGAGAAGACTCATAGATTCGTTTGTGAATCCAAGGTGCGATGTCAAACTAGAGGCCTTCCAATGTGGACGAGGAGGTGCTAGTCGCCTTCATCGAGAAGGGGCTGCTCCCATCGAAGGAGGTGACGCATTGGAGGGATCCTGCACTAGGGGAAATTGTTCCACAACCCTAGGCTGATGAGGTCATCTCCTTTCTCACCTTCCATGAGCACGGGCTTGGTATCCCACGCATGGTTCCTATGGGGCTCCTCAAGGAGTGTGGCCTGGAGCTGCAACACCTCAACCCAAACTAGGGTGCTTAAC